>NC_134858.1:106446650-106466650 GCF_049852395.1 Peromyscus maniculatus bairdii | reverse complement strand
AGGCAGCTAAATTATGAGTTTGAGGACATCCCAGCCTGTATAATGAGTTCCAGGATAGCCAGGGCTACACAGTGAGATTGACTCATGCCTCCCCATCCCCGTCTTAAAAAAAATGAAAAAAAATCCAAAGCTAACAAAACAAATAAAAACCACAGCTCTGGCTGGGCAGTGGTGGCACAAGCCTTTAAGATCAGCATATAGGAGGCAGAGCCAGGCACCAAAACTATACAGAGAAACCCTGTCTCAAAACAAAACAAAACAAAACAAAACAAGCTCTGAATGACAGAAAAGAAGTGGCTAATGACATAAACTTCGAGTCTTAGATTCTACTTTTTGGTTTATTTGTTTTGTTTTTGAGACAGGGTTTCTCTGTATGGCCCTGGCTGTCCTGGAACTCACTCTGTAGAGCAGGCTGGCCTGTACTGAAGATCTGACTGCCTCTGCCTCCTAAATGCTGGGATTAAAGGTGTATGCCATCACCGCTCAGTTGTTTTTTGTTTTTGTTTTTTTAATGTATGATGATCTCTGTAAGTTTGAGGCTGGCCTGGTCTACAGAACAAATTCCAGCACAGTCAAGGCTACAGAGAGAAACCCTGTCTTGAAAAACTTTAAAAAAAAAAAAAAAAAAAAAAAAAGACCAGGGAATCTAACAGGCAGATTCAGCAGATCAAGATGCTTGCCACCAAGCCTGACTATCTGAGTTTGAGCCTCAGGATCTCCATAGCAGAGAGAACCAATTCCTGTAAGTTGTCCTCTAACTTCTACACTTGTGTTATGGTGCATATGCGTGTACACAAGTGCATCAGAGTGTGCACACAGGCACACACAACGTAAAAACAATCTTTTCTTTTGAGGAAAAAGGGTAATATATCTCAACCTACTTTGAACATTCGAGGTGCCACATGAGTGTCCCTTCCAGACCACATCTGCTTGATGAGCTCCGCATAGGCCTCTGCAATCTCCCCTTTCATCCCCAGAGGGTTGTCTCTGTTGATCTCAGCTTCATATTCATCTTTGAGAAAGTACTCAGTCAGCGGAGCGGTGTTGCTCAGGCACTGAAACAGGGCAAAATCAGAGCTTACAACTCTTCCAGACAACGAGAAAACAGAAAAGACAAACCAAGTTCTTTTTGTTTGAAACATTCTTAGACCAGGCTGATTTCAATCTTGTCAACCCTCCTGCCACAGCCTTCCAAGCACTTGGATTGCAGGTATATAGACCCATTCAGAGTTCTGCATTTGGAACCAGCCCCCTGGACAATTCTGTTTGCTTTTTTCCTTGGCTAACTTTAATCTATATCCTTTCCTCAAAATAAACCATCATCACGAAACAATTATGATAGCTTTAAGTAAATCCCTAAGTCCTAGCAAATTATCAAAATTGAGAGTGCCCTTAGAAATCCTGAACTTGCAATTGTTTTGTTTTGTTGTTGCTGTTTTTCGGAGAGACAGGGTTTCTCTGTGTAGTTTTGGTGCCTGTCCTGGATCTCACTCTGTAGCCCAGGCTGGCCTCGAAACTCACAGAGACCTGCCTGGCTCTGCCTCCCAAGTGCTGGGATCAAAGGCATGTGCCACTGTCGCTCGGCTACAGTTGGACTCTTAATCCCTTGCAGCCCATGTCTATCACAATGCTATTATATAGTATCTACCCAATAAATGCTTGATGAACGAATAAAGATAGATTTTGAGAGAAGACCTCCCTCTTTAGCCTAGGCCTTGAACTTGCTATCTTTCTGAGTCCTGGAATTACAGTCATAAACCACTGTGCTAACACTGGGTTTTGTTTGTGTGGTAGCACTGCTAGGGAATTGAACCCAGCACTGAGAATGCTAGGCAAGACCTCTATCAGTGGGTTATATCCCTAGTCTTTTTCTCCCTTTTCTTTTGAGAGAAGATAAAAATCCATGTCTCAAAAACATAACACCAAACAACT
Source organism: Peromyscus maniculatus bairdii (assembly GCF_049852395.1). Classification (NCBI taxonomy): domain Eukaryota; kingdom Metazoa; phylum Chordata; class Mammalia; order Rodentia; family Cricetidae; genus Peromyscus; species Peromyscus maniculatus. The sequence continues at coordinate 106,464,718 of NC_134858.1, read as the reverse complement.
AAGCAAACAACAGTGTTAGAACTATAAACACTGATGAAGCCATTCTGAACTAGCTGGTAGGAGGTATCCTGGCACAGACTTCTAAAAGGAGGTGAATTGGGGTGTGACCTAAGAGAAGACCCATTCTTCACTTAACAAACTCCCACTCTCAGTTTTATTTAGTTGGCAACTTTCCCTCTACCTGCAAAGCAGAGTTCATGAAGCAGGTGTTCCCCAGGTTTCCAAGTCCACAGAGGCCAGGCTGGGTATGAGGCGACGGGGGCTCCTGGCAATTATACGAAGCAGAGAAGCCAGATCCACTGAAAAACACAATCCGCATCAGCAATAAAAGCACGTGCTGTACATATGCTTAGGATGACTTTTGGAGCTCTGCTTGGGCCTCTACAACTTGTGCCTGGTTGCAGTCTCATAACGGAAATGAAATGCTCCCTACCTCCTCTGGTCCTCCACCTTTACTTGACATGCTAACAGGAAGTAAGTACAGGGAGAAATGCTACTTAAATTTTCTTCTTTTAGATTTTGATGACTAATTTTATATCGTTCTAAGAGGCTATCAGATGATTTCAGGAAAGGCTATTTTAGGTACCAAGATCAAGGGCTTACATGTGCCACCATCCACCAGGCCACATCAGCCTTGAACGGACCTGAGTGTTCACACTCTCTTGTCTCACTCTCTCCCGCCCTGCCTATGCTTCGAGGCATAAGTAACACGCATGGAGAAAGGAACACAGCAGCAGCCAAGAGGAGAAAGAGGGTTCGCCAGGACGGACAACTGTCCCTTTACAGCTGCCATGTGGCCAGCCCATCCCTCCCAAATGTGGTGATCTCCCTACACCACCCACCCTGCCCTCAAGATTATCCTAGCTTAGACTGGAGAAAAAGGACCGGAAGCAAAAGGACAAGTAACAAAAGTCAGAACTAGGAGGCATGCTTTCCTGCAGGTAGGAAATGGAGTGAAAGGCACGTGCAGCATGTTCTCCCAGGAAGCTCTAGTCCCACAAGGTTTATCTCGGCAGCAGCAGAAGAGCATTCCAGACAAAGTAAAAGGCCGTTCTTACCCCCTGCCGACACCGGAGCTGTGCATCCCAGAGGCGTTAGTGCTATCACCATTTGCAATGAGAGAGGCAGACACCGAGGAGTAAGGGCTTGCAGATGGTTTTGGAGAGGTAGTAAAGTTCCTGCTAGGTGCAGTGCTTGATCTGGGAGGAAGCAAAAACACCACCACTGACTGGTTGCAAAGTCCAGGCCCCATTCAATGCCTTAGGTTTCCTCTCAATAAACAACCATCCTTAGGTGGAGAGAGCAGTCTTCATTCTCAGTTACTAGGGAACCCTGTCTTCACCGGGCTCAGATTAACTAGGTTGGAGCAGGCAGCAGCAAACAACAAGAGATCCCTGTCTCAATCTGAAATTGATCTCTGACTTCCACAAGCATGCTCTGGCACGTGTGCCTACATTTATACAGGTGACAGATACACACATACTTTCTCCCCCTGTGCCTTCAAGGGCCAGTGTGATAGTTCAGCAGGTTAAATCTGACCTACCCCAAACCCTAGGACTTGATAGTTCCTCCCTAAGTTTTGTCTATATTGATTATAAATCAGTGAGCAAATGTGCTTTTCTTACTGATCTCATTTCCTGACCCAACACACTGTCTACTTTATGGCTGTATCCTCATGTACAACATTACATGACACTGCCTTGGAGATCAAGAAAAGGAAAGTGTCTCAGGAATACCATTCTATGCTTTCTCTAGACCAACCACACCTTAGTAAGAGACTCTAACCTTCATGGAATCTTAAAGCGACCCTGCTCTTCCATATCTCCCTTAATGGAAATTCTTAGGCTTCAGAGGGGGACGGATAGGGAGAAGCAAAGCTCAGAAAAGGAGGTACAAGTGAAGCAGCCTAAGGGCCGGGACAGTCACCTGCCTCTGCGGAGTTACCAACTGGACTTCACAGGCTGCAAGCCAACCACCTGGAGGGTCTCCCTGGAGCATGGTTCTCACCCTTCCTAAGGCCGCACAACTAAAGATACAGTTCTTCAAGTTGACCCCAAAGGAGTTGACCCAGAGGTTGAGTTTAGGGGTCACCTTCCCTATGTTCTGTAGCACTTTTGGTTATGAAGGGAGTTGTCTAGTCTGAACTTTTCTGTTTGTTTCCCTACTACGGCTGTCACAAATTTCTACAAACTCAAGGGCTTTCAAGACAACACAAATGTGTTATTATCATGAAATTACTGGAAATTAAAAAGTCTAAAGGAGGGGCTGAAGAGATGGCCCAGAGAGAGGATTAAGAGTGCTTGTTGCTTTTGCAAAGGACCCAGGTTCCCAGCATCCATATGGCGATCACAACCACCTGTAACTCCAGTCGCAGGGAATCCAACTTCCTCTTCTAGCATCCACTGGCACCAGGCACACACATAATATACAGACAGACATACAAGCAAAATGCCCATACACATAAAATAAATAATTAAGCCGGGCGTGGTGGTGCGAGCCTTTAATCCCAGCACTCAGGAGGCAGAGGCAGGCAGATCTCTGTGAGTTGGAGGCCAGCCTGGTCTACAGAGTGAGTTCCAGAACAGCCAATGCTGTTACACAGAGAAACCCTGTCTCAAAAAACCAAAATGAATGAATGAATCAATGAATGAATGAATGAAAAAAAGTCCAAGGAGTCAAGGTGTCCAAGTTATAGTCCTCTGTAGAGATTTTAGGTTCTTGTAGAGCTTTTCTCCTATTTCACGCTTTTCCTCTGCTTCTGCTCTCACACCACTCTGACTCTCCAGCCTCCCTTTTCCTTACAGGGAGCCTTGTGGTTACACTGGGTCCACCTGAAGAGTCTCCCAATTTCAACTTTATTATAATCACATCTGCAAAACATATTCATAAGTTCTTGTGATAGGAGATGGGCATTTTGTGGTATCACGGTTCTATTTTCAGCTTTTCTTTTGCATATGCATATATGGCGTGTATATGTGGGAAACGTACATATGTGCATTCACACGTGTCGAGGCTGAGGTCGACAGTAGGTGTCTTCCTTGATTGCTCTTCACCTTACATAGTGAGGCAAGGTCTCTCACTGAACCCAGAGCTCACCATGTTGTCTCGTCTGGCTAGTCAGCTTGCTCCAGAGACTGCCTGTCTCCATCTCCCGCGCACGAGGATTAGGGCGGGCGGCAACAGCCACCCCACAGGGGGTTCTGGGAATGGGAACTCTGCTCCTCATGCGTGCATGGCAAGCAGTTTCCTTGCTGACCCATCACCACAGCCACAGGATGCTTTGTTAATCTGTTTTTGTAGACACAATCTCACAGTCTCGTAGACCAGGCTAGCCTAGAATTCACTATGTACCCGAGGATGACCTTGGACTCTTTCCTCCTCCTCCCTCCACCTCCACCAAATGTTCTCATAGGCTGACATTACAGGCATATGTCACAACACCTGGATCTATTTGTGTCATCAGATAAGGAAATATGTTATTTCCCTGCACGGCATCACAGAGAAGAGCTATCACTTCTTGGTGCAACCTTCTAAGGGTGTACACAATTCCACAAGTCACAGGACTAGCTCCTGACGGAACTGTGCTTGGAATCCACTTTTAGTAGCTGAGCAGGCCACAGAGCAGAGGTAAGTGGGATCAAGACATCATCCTTAAGTCATACAAGACCTCATCCTAACCCTCCTCTTCCTTTCTCAGAGCTTCTAAACTACAAGTAGAGAAGTAAAGGAGCTTAACAAACGAAAAGTCACTTTGGAAAGTAGCCATATCAGCTCTGACCTTCTCCCCCCCCCCCCACCTCCTGTCCTTATATCTCTTACACTGTATCAAGCAAGCTACTTACCAAAGGCTGGCACTTCAAACACTATGCAATTTGGATGAGAAACTGCTGTTTCCATCTAATTCAGAACAACCCTCTCCTCCGTCTTCCCCTTTCTCTGACCCTGCGAGCCCAAACACAGGGGGGTGAAGTACACTTACTTTGACTGCAGGGTCTGCCTGGGCCATGTGCCATCTTCATTTTGGGGCTCAATTACTAGCACCTAAGCAGAAGGGGAGAGCAAATGAACACAGAACAACACACCCACTTTGGACATGCTTATTGCCAGAAGACTTCTTGACACCCCCTGGTCAGAGCTGCCTGTCTGGCCTGGCCTGGCCTCCTACCTGGCCCTGGTACAGCCCAGCATCCTGGATAGTGTTGTCCAGCTTGCTCAGCTGCTCATAGGTGTTGCTCATGTATTTGTTCCAAAGCCGAGTTTCACGCTCTGCAGGGATGTTGAACAGCTTCCTCATCTCCTTCTCGATGGTTGCTACGAACAGGCAAAAACATCCTTCAGGGCCGTCTCCAGAGATAAAGTTAAAGACAGCCAAGGCAAACCAATCTTCACTCTGCTTCCTTCTCAAGTGTTAATGGAAGATCTGGAGCAAATATGTTCACAGACCTTAACTTGTTTGTGCTCCTAAGGCCAATCATCTTTCAGAGCTCTCCTTGTAAGCTTAGCAGCTCACTACGCTTCTCTGATAATGCAGGTCTTTAGAGCACAACAGTAACACAGACCTCAGGTGTAGCGAGCGGCCCATGCCTATCATCCCAACACTCGGGAGACTGAGGTGGAAGGCTCCAACAAGTTCAAAGCTACTAGAAAATTTTAGGTCAACCTGAGCTTTAGTATGAAAACCTATTCAAAAACAAAACAAAAGAAAAAAGACAAGGAAGAGGAGAAAGGAAGAAAGGCAACATAGAAAGTTAGAAAACTAAAAAATCTGGACAGTATTGGTGCACACCTTTCATCCCAGCACTTGGGAGGCAAAGACAGAAGAATCTCTGGGTTCGAGGTCAGCCTAGTCTATAGAGAGAGTTCCAGGGCTACATACAGAAACCCTGTCTCAAAAACCAAACAAACAAGACAAAAAAAGTTGGGGGGGGAGGGCTGAGGGGGCACGTGGGGGCTGGAGGAGGGAGGACAGGGGTATCCGTAGCTGATACGTAAAATTAAATTAATTATAAAATTTAAAAAAAATAAATAAAATACCAGTTTATCATATCAATCGATAGACAAAAAAAGGAAGGAAGGAAGGAAGGAAGGAAGGAAGGAAGGAAGGAAGGAAGGAAGGAAGGAAGGAAGGAAGGAAGGAGAAAAAGAAGCTGGACGGTACTGGCGCACACCTTTCACCCCAGCACTTGGGAGGCAGGAGCAGGCAGATCTGAGTTCAAGGTCAGCCTGGGTTTTTCGTTTGTTTGTTTGTTTGGTTGGTTGGTTTTTTGAGACAGGGTTTCTCTATGTAATAGTTCTGCCTGTCCTGGAACTCACTATGTAGCCCAGGCAGGCCTCGAACTTACTGAGATCTGCCTGCCTCTGACTCCCGAGTGCTGGGATTAAAGGTGTGCGCCACCACTGTCCAGTTGGCCAGCCTGGTTTAAAGCTAATTCCAGGACAGCAAGAACAACACAGAGAGACCCTGTCTTGAAACAACCCCCTCACCCTCAAAAAAGAAAATCAGCTAGCCCTATGATCATTATTGTTAGATGCACAAACAAAAAATGAGGCCTTCTGAGTTCATTTGGCCACCGATTTAGAGGGAGTGGGGGGGCCACAGGAGAGATCTGAGGAAGGGAACACAGGAGGGGCTGGAGGAAGGAGAGGAAAGGGAAGGGATAGAATCAAATTTTAATTAAAATTTTATGAAAAAAAAAAGGGCTCTCAGCCAGGTATGGTGACATCACCTATAATTTAGCAATGGAGACGCTGACGCAGAAGGATCCTGAGTTTGAGGCCATCTAGGCTACACAGCCAGACTCCACCTCAAACAAAGGGAGTTTAGTTAAAGTAGACTATGGATGTGGTTCAGTGGTAGAGTGTCTGCTCGGCGTTAATAAAAGGTCCTGAGATTGAGGCCCAGCTCCACCAAAAACAAACAAAACCACAAAACAGCACCTGCCATTTTTCCCCCTGAGAATGTGGGAGTTGTTTTTTTAACTAATTAGCTTTTGTGTGTATGGATTTTTTTTTTGCCGGCATGTATGTACATCATGTGTGTCTAGTACCCTCAAGAGACCAGAGGATGGTGTGGATCTATGGAATTAATAATTAAAGAGTTGTGGTGGTTTGAATGAGCATGGCCCCCTCGGTTCATATGTGTGAATGTTCGCCACCAGTTGGTGAACTATTTGGAAAGAATTAGGAAGCATGGCCTTGTTGGAGAAGGTGTACCTCGGGGAGGTTTCAAAAGCCCATGCTAGGCCCAGCCTGTGCGCTCGTGCTCTCTCGCGCGCTCTCTCTCTCTCTCTCTCTCTCTCTCTCTCTCTCTCTCTCTCTCTCTCTCTCTCTCTCTCTCTCTCTCTCCCTCCGGATCAGAAGGTAAAGCTCAGCTACTGTTCCAGCACCATGCCTGTCTGTTTTCTCCAGGACGACCATGGACTAACCCTCTCAAACTGTAGGCAAGCCCCCAATTAAATGCTTCTTTACAAGAGTTGCCTTGGTCATGGTGTCTCTTCACAAGAACTAAACACTAAGATGCTGAAAACTGAACCCTGGTCCTCTGGAAGAGCATCATACTCTTAACTGCCTAGCCATCTCTCCACTCACTGTCGTTTTCTGTGTGTGGTATATGTACTTATTAGTGTGGGTAAATGCACACAAGTGTGGGTACGGGAGGTGTGCGTGTGGGGACCAGAGCTCATCTTTAGGTATCTTTCCATCACTTTCCATCTTTTATTTTTTGAGACAGGGTCTCCCGTATTGATTTACCTGGAGCTGCTGACCAATGGGCTTCAGGGATCTGCCTGCTTGTCTCACCTCCCCCAGTGCTGAGGTTAAAAGGACAGGCCACACCTGGTTGTCTTTTTTTCCTTCTTTTTTTTGGTTTATCGAGACAGGGTTTCTCTGCGTAGTTTGGTGCCTGTCCTGAGTCTCACTCTGTAGCCCAGGCTGGGCTTGAACTCACAGAGATCCACCTGCCTCTGCCTCCCGAGTGCTGGGATTAAAGGCGTGAACCACCATTGCCCGGCAGGAATACAATGTTATCAATTGCTATATACTGAGTTCAAGTTCAAGCCTGCTTGAGCTACTCTGGTAGCCCAAGTCCTGTTCTATAGAACATAGTTTTCAGGTCTGGTTCTTCAAAACAATTCTCTCAGGAAAAGATTTCCACGTCAAGACTGACGACCCCAGTTGGGTAACAAGCCTGAGAGAGCACTCCAACTTCCCCCATCAATTACAATGCCCTGCGTTCTCTCACCAGGCGGCCAGAACTCGGCCAGCTGCTTACCAATGGTGTCTGCTTTGCTAAAATGGCAACTCAGTACATTGGTGGGGTCACTGTTCTCACAGAGCTTCAATTCCAGCAAATACACCTCCACTTTGCAGTGCTTGACAAACAAGCCATGCTCCACAACCTGCAAACAAGAGGCAAGGGTGAGACACCATGACCAAGACAACTCTTGTAAAGAAGCATTTAATTGGGGGCTTGCCTACAGTTTGAGAGGGTTAGTCCATGGTCGTCCTGGCAGAAAACAGAGTGAGTTCCAGGACAGCCAGGGCTACACAGAGAAACCCTGTCTTGAAAAACAGACAATGAATGAAGCTGGGCAGTCTTGGAAGGGACATGCCTCAGCAGCAGCGATGATAGCAAAACACTAAAACCTCTCAAAAAAAAAATAAAGTTTCCTGCCAGGCTGTGGTGGCGCACGCCTTTAATCCCAGCACTCGGAGGCAGAGGCAGGTAGATCTCTGTGAGGTTGAGGCCAGCCTGGGCTACAGAGCGAGATCCAGGACAGGCACCCCCCCCCCCCAAAAAAAAAAAAGCTATACAGAGAAACCCTGTCTCAAAAAACCAAAAAAATTAAAAAATAAAAATTTAATTCATCAGCATATATCCTAGGAGTTACAATCCCCCCACCCTCCCCATAATGAAGAACCAAGTACATCTTCATGGAATCAGAGATCTGTGTGGATACAACACCAGGCCCTATAGGCAGGTCTCAGAAGGTCAACTTTGAAGAAAAAAAATTCTTGTTTTGGCCCTTGTAGGGTTTGTCAAAATAAAGGGCTATGAAATACCTTAGAAGGGGAGGAAAAAAGCCGGGCGGCAGCAGTGCAGCCTTTAATCCAGCCCTCGGGAGGCAGAGGCAGGGGGATCTCTTGAGTTCCCAGGCCAGCCTGGGCTACAGAGTGAGTTCCAGGACAGCCAGGGCTACACAGAGAAACCCTGTCTCGAAAAACAGACAAAACATATCCCAACAAAAACAAAACAAAAACACACCCAAGTTATTAGGTGAGCATGGCGGCTCACATTTGTGATCTCAGCACCCAGGAGGCTCAAGAAAATGCTCAACTGTCCCAGTTCAAGGCCTACCTGAGCTACAAGTGAGTTCAAGGTGAGCTTGGGTAACTTAGTAAGGCCCTGTCTCAAAGAAAAAGAGCTCAGTGCTAGAACAGTTATTAGCATATGTGGGGAGAAAGGGGGAGCAGCAATCCGTATTAGTTTATGTCCACATGGCCCAACTGAACAGTATTCCATAAAGTGCTCTAAACACTATGGACATCCTAAACTACCAGACAGCTCTGGTATGTGGAGACCACTCAGTAACATCCTGAGTTACTCACAACCATTTTATTTCCTAAAGAGAACTAGAAATAGTCTCTTAGGCCAGAATTCCAGCACTCAAGGATTTGAGGGAGGAGATGACCAGTAAAAAAAGGCCAGCCTGGGCTACACAGAGATCCTGTCTCAGGAAACAAAAACAAGGTCTCAAGACATGGTGATGTCTTTAATCCTAGCACTTGGGAGGAAAAGGCAGGAGAATCTCTGAGTTTGAGGACAGTCTGGTCTACAGAGCAATTTCCAGGACAGCATGGGCTATGCAGAAAACCCGTCTCAAAAAAACAAATAAACAAAGTCTCAATACTTGCTTTCAATCACTTAACTACATTTATCTTCTCAAGAAATCAAAAGAAGTCAGTGCACTCAGGGAGAACTCACAGACACACTAACAGGTAGAAGAACTCAGGTACTCACTTTTCTGACAATGGGCTGCTGGCCTTCCACACAGCCATACCAATTTAGCAATTTATTCCAGGCTTCGGTTGGGACCAACACATAGTCCAGCTCATCAATTAAGTGTTCCTTTAAGGTCTGACTTTCAGGATCTGAAAAGGAAATTAGCACATATCTCATTTTTCTTTCTTTTCCCCAGAATTTTTAATTTTTACAAGATTCTTAGGTATTTTTCATGAGAAAAGAATCAACAGGAGAAAGCACAATAATCCAAAATTCTGTCACTGGCCATTCATTATCCTTAGTCACAATTTTTGTTTCGTTTTGTTTGTTTGTCAAGACAGGGTTTCTCTGTGTATCTTTGGAGCCTGTCCTGGATCTCGCTCTGTAGCCCAGGCTGGCCTCGAACTCACAGAGATCCGCCTGCCTCTGCCTCCCGGGTGCTAGGATTAGAGGCGTGCATCACCACAGCCCTGTCTTAGTCACATTTTTTTGAGGCACTTATATCTCTTCTATAATTAGAAAAAGTAAGCTCAAAAACAAATAAACAACCAAAAAAAAAAAACCCACAAAACAAAAAAAGAAGAAAAAAACAATAAAACGGTTAATTATGGATACTAACAATAACAATCCTATCGAAAGTGCTTGAACTCAGACATCATCTACACACGAACCATTTGCTGAGAGGCAAATAAATGAGGCACTGAGGGCTAGGGGTCTGTTCTTACCAAGCAATCATGCCGAGCCCTCAGTTCAGTTCCCAGCATGGCAGAAAAAAAGAAGGGGGAGGGGATGGGAGGGACCACAGACCACCGCTGTGAAATAACAAACAAGAAAATAATTTCCTTTCGGCTAGGCGTTATGGTGCACATCTGTAATCGCAGAACTCAGGATCAGGACTGTAACTTCAAGATCAGGACTGTAACTTCAAGATCAGGACTGTAACTTCAAGATTTACTTGGGGTATGTAGGTAGTTCTGGGATAGACTGGGCTACATAATTGCTATGTAGCTAAGTTATATATTAAGACCCTGCCTCAAAATAAACAAGTAAATAAATAGAAATTCTCTTTCTGAGCATTTGGGAGGTAGATTCAAGAAGTACATGAGTTCAAGGTCATCCTCAGATATATTGCTAGGTTAAGGCCAGCCTGAACTACACAGTGGTGGCACATGCCTTTAATCCCAGGACTTGGAAGGCAGAGGCAGGTAGATCTCTGTGAGGTTCAAAGCCAGTCTGGTCTACAGATCAAGTTCTAGGACAACCAGGAATACACACAGAGAAACCCTGTCTCCAAAAACAAAAACAAAAACAAAAACACAAGACAAAAACTGCAAACAAATAAAAAGCCACAAAAAAAGGGCTGGAGAAATGGCTCAGAGGTTAAGAGCGCTGACTCTTCTACCAGAGGACCCGAGTTCAATTCCCAGCACCCACATTGCAGCTCACACCTGTCTGTAAGTCCAGTTTCAGGGGACCCCAACAACCATGGCAAAACCACAAATGCACATAAAAATAAAATATATTAAAAACAAAAACAAAAACAAAAGGCCTGGCAGTGGTGGTGGTGGTGGTGGTGGTGGTGGTGGTGGTGGTGGTGGTGGTGGTGGTGGTGGTGGTGCATGCCTTTAATCCTAGCACTTGAAAGGCAGATCTCTATGAGTTCGAGGCCAGAAAGGTCTACAGAGTGAGTTTCAGGACAGCCAGGGCTACACAGAGAAGCCTTGTTTTGAAAAACAAAACAAAACAAAAAAAAGAACAAAAAACCTAGGCCAGGTGTAGTAGAGCATAGAGCATGGTTTTAATCTCAGCACTGAGGAGGCAGAAGCAGGACCAACCTGATCTACATAGTGAGACCATATCTAAAAAGGAAAGCAAACCACCCCATGATGGTGGAACACACCTGCAATCCTATCACTTCAGACAAAGAAGATCACAAATCTGAGCCAACCTCAGATCCATAAGCAGCTCCCTCTTGACAACAAAGGGCTGGTGGACAGCTCAGCAGGTAATGCCACTGAGCCTGACAAGCTGCACCTAACCTCCACACTGCACTCTGCATGAACACACCCAACCTGCCTCACACAGAGGCACGCAAAACTTTAACCTAAAAAAATATAAACAAATTAAAAATCTGAAAGCCAGACTCAATGGCGCAAGACTTTAAGTCCAGTACTTGGGAGGCTAAGGCAGGAAAGCAGTGATTTTTTGAGGCCAGCTTAGGCTACATAGCAAGTTTGAGCCCAGCAATGAACATAGCAAAACCCTATCTGTAAAACAAAAATAAGACTATATCTATAGTAGCACACTCATGTAAACCCAGCACAAAAGAGGCAATGGCAGGAGGACTAACTCAATGCAAGGCCAGCCAGAGCTACACAGTGAGCCACTGCCTCAGCAAACTAAAACAGCAAAAATCCAGGGAGCCGGAGATGACTCCACAGATACAGGCATTTGCTGCCAAGCCTGAGGACATGAGTCAGTCCCTTGAACCTACATGGTAGGAGGAAAGAACCAACTTCCATAAGCAAGCACGCACACAAATGTAAAAATACAAAGAACAAAACCAGGTTGATACCAGACATATGTATAAGTTATCATAGCTACCTACCTGCCTGCCTGTCTTCTGAAGATTCTGGACACAGGTGAAAGATCATCTGGAAAAGCTAACCATGCGACCTCCATGCAGTCACAGAAATAAACCATGCATCACTTTTGCTACAACACTTAAAGAATATGACGAGGTCAAAGGTCACAACTCTCCTGACTTTCCACCTCTCCTTACACTATTTCCATGACAAACACAGCACAGAGATGCTTGATGACCTTTAATATACATACAATTTGATCTGCTTCACAAATACCAAAAATTTGTGGATACAGCTTAGTGTGGTGACACACATCTTTAATCCCCGTAATCAGGAGACAGAAGCAGGCAGATCTGTGAATTCAAGGCTAGCTTGGTCTACAGAGTGAATTCCAGGATGTAGAGAGAACCTGTCTCAAAAAAACAAACAAAACCCAACAACACTCAAACCAATTACTGGATATTACTTGCTCAGCATACTGACTGTGATCCAGAGCATTAAAGAAAAAGGTGGGAGGCGTGGTTCCCAACTTTTGGATTGCAGGTGCAATTTAAAATGATTTTTATTCTTTCAATTTACATACAAGTACAAAATCTAAAAAAGAAAAATAATTAAGGAGCTGGACAGATAGTTCAGTAGTTATTCAATTTACATACAAGTCCAAAATCTAAAAAAGAAAAACAATTAAGGAGCTGGACAGATAGTTCAGTCGTTAAGAACACTTACTGCTCTTGCAGAGGACCCAACTCTAGTCCAAGCACCATTGTTGGGCAGCTTACAACCTACTCTAACTCCAGGGGATCCAAAACTCCCTTCTGGGGTCCTCAGGCACTGCACTCACATGCACAGATTCACTCACAAGTACACAAGCATACACACAATGAAAAATAAAAATAAGCCAGACAGTTGTGGCACAGGCCTTTAATCCCAGCACTTGGGAGCAGAGGCAGGTGCATCTCTGTGATTTCAAGGCCAGCCTGATCTACAAAGAGTATTCTAGGACAGCCAGGACTATTACACAGAGAAACCTTGTCTCAAAAATTAATTAACTGATTGATTAATTAAAAGGAAGAAAGGAAGAGAGGAAGGAAGGAAGGAAGGAAGGAAGGAAGGAAGGAAGGAAGGAAGGAAGGAAGGAAGGAAGATAAAGGCAAAACATTACCAAGTGGGCAGGCAAGATATCTTTAGCTTTGTTAGTTTAAAAACCCAACTGCATAAAGCTGTCCTCTGGCCTTAGTATACACTGTGTCTCACCTACACATACATATCATATATGTGTGCACACATACAATAAAAATAAAGCAAAAATGTAAAAAAAAAGTTTAAAAAGTATGGCAGTTGAATGAGAATGGGCCCTATAGGCTCAGATGTTTGAATCTTTGGTCCCTGAATAGTAGCACTATTTGGGAAGGATTAGGAGGTGCGGCCTTGCTGGAGGAGATGTGTCACTGAGGGGCAGCTCTGAGGTTTCAAAAGCCCACATCTGACCCAGTCTCTCTCTCTACTTGCTGATCAGGATGTAAAGCTCTCAGCTCCTTCTGCAGCACCACACCTTCTTGCCTGCTGCCACACTACCCACCATGGTGATCATGAAACTGTAAGCAAGCCCCCAGTTAAATGACTCCTTTTATAAGCTGCCTTGGTCATAGTGTCCGTCACAGCAACAGAACAGTGAGACATAAAGCGTGCTCTTATTGTTAGAAGTGGTTATTTAGGGAAGAAGTGCTTCTCCGTAAGACTCTGCAAAGACTTCTACTACAGATGTAAACAAGCATTTCCATCTCTTCACATTATGAGAATTATAAATTCACAGTGTCCACTGTATCAATACACACCACCTCAAGCCATGGCCCATGTGAACACACAGCTAGAAAACTTAGGATACTGCACCTGAAAAGAGTCCAGAGTTGTCAATGGGCCCAGGAAACAGATTATGTTCCCCCACATTGTACATATCCCAGCTATCAAAGCCCACATACTTCTTCCACTGCTTGAACCACCGGCTGTCAATAAGATACCTAGAGAGAAACAAAACAACAGTTTCATATAAAATATGGCCAAAAGACAAAGTTCTCTGTTTCTGCGTCTCTCCTTCAATTTTGTTCTCTGGACGCCTACTCTTAACTTTTTATGGTCTTTTCACCAAGGTAATTCCCACTAAAATCACACTCTTTTTGAGACAGGGTTTCTCTGTATAGTCCCGACTGTCCTAGAACTTCCTCTAAAGACCAGGCTAGCCTCAAAAACAGAGATCCAACCTGCCTCTGCCTCCTGAGTGCTGGGATTAATTAAAGGCATGAACCACCACCACCTGGCTAAAAATCACACTTTTAACATCAGGACCAGATGTCAGCCCCATATGGCAGAGAAGGCCTAGTCTAGGCCAGATATTCACTTAAGGAAATGATGCTAAAAGAGTAAGTTAAGGCACTAGCTGTGGTGGCCCATGTCTGTGATTCCAGCGTTTGGAAGGTGAAGGCACAAATGTCTGTCTCTACTGCATAGTGAGTTTGAGGTCACTTAGCTACAAGAGACCATATCTGTAAAAAACAAAACAAAGCAAGGCAAGGTGGTGTACACCTTTAGATCCAAGCACTTGGGAGGCAGAGGCTTTTGGATCTCTACAAATTCCAGGACAGTTTGGTTTACATAGTGAATTCCAGACCCCAACCAACCAAGACTACATAATGAGACCCTGTCTGAAAAAAAAAAAACAAAAAAGGTACTAGAAAGATAACTTAGGCTGGACAGTGGTGGCGCACACCTTCAATCCCAGCACTCGGGAGAAGAGCCAGGTGGATCTCTGTGAGTTCGAGGCCAGCCTGGTCTACAGAGCAAGATCCAGGACAGGCACCAAAACTACACAGAGAAACCCTGTCTCAAAAAAGAGAGAGAGAGAGAACTTAGAGGTTAAGAGAGCTTGGTGCTCTGCCAGAGGATTCAAGATTGGATCCCAGCACCCATGTCTGGTAGTGCACACCTCTAGCTCCAGGGAGTCCAATACCCTCTTCTAGTCTGCACAGGCACCTGTGTGCATAGGGTGTGCCATACATACACCCAATCACACTTATCCAACATAAAGCCCGTTGTGGTCTCACTCATCTAGAATGCCATCACACAGGAGGCAGTAGAAGCCTGACTGTAAGTTTGAGGCTAGCCTGGAATACATTTCAAGTTCCAAACCAGCAAGGGCCACATAGTGTCTCAAACAATTTCTGAAAGATTTTTAAATTTAATTTTGGAGGTTGGGTCTCAGTATGTAGCCCCAGATAGTCTTGAACTCATAGAGATTCACCTGCCTCTGCCTCCCAATTGCTGGGATTAAAGCTGTATGCTACTATGCCTAGTTAGGATTTTACTTTGAATTATGCACTTGTGTCTGTGCATAATACAGGTGCCCACAGAGGCCAGGGGAGCCAGATATCTTAGAACTTGAGTTATAGACAGCCGGGAGCCACCCAACATGGGTGCTGGGATTCAAACCCAGGTTCTCTCCAAGAACAATATGAGTTCTTAACTGCTGAGCTATCTCTCCAGCCAATGAGCAATCATTTAATATGGACTCTTTCTAGAAGTAAAATTATGCTTACTAAGTTATTAAGTACATTCTCGACAACCCCTTCATTCATTTGTTTGTTTATTTATTTATTTTAGGCAGAGCCTTACTATGCCACTCAGGCTGGCCCTGAAACTTGACAGCAGTACACCTCTCTAGTGCTAAGATTACAAGCATGTACTTCCACACCACTCTGAGCATTCTTAAATGTGTTATCCCTTGCGGAATAATTTCTAAAGTACCTCTATGTGTCTGTCTTTTCACTAGCTCAATCTAAACGCCGTAGAACTAGAGCTGAAAGGCATCCTCCCCGCACACACACAATTTATATCTCTTCTTCAATCCTCAGAGTGGTCACAATCAGTGGAAAACCTACTAGTGTTTTCGACTCCTACACAGTAGCACGACAGGCATTTCTCCACTACTGGTGAGTACTACCCCTCCTAGGAAACAATCTATTGAATCCGCTCTTCTGAATCCTGGACCTTTTTTTTTTTTGGAGGGGTCGTGCTCACTGTGCAAACTGCAGCAATCCTCCTGCCTCTGCCCCTGCAAAACAGCAAAGCATCTGCCACCATGCCTGGCAAAAATCTTGGAACTTTCAATCTATTTTGCTCCTCCCGGATTCAAGTTCTGCTCCTCTCCCACTCCTAGAACTAACTACTGCCACAATTGTTCCTGACGTCTGACAATCTGGGTCCGGAGACATTTATTTATTCAGCTTCTGGCCTTGAATCTGTTCCGTACTTCACAAGTTACAAAGTATCTACTTCTGATCGTCTCTCAACCCCCTGAGCGCCATAAGCCACAA
The DNA here is from genome assembly GCF_049852395.1 of Peromyscus maniculatus bairdii. Classification (NCBI taxonomy): domain Eukaryota; kingdom Metazoa; phylum Chordata; class Mammalia; order Rodentia; family Cricetidae; genus Peromyscus; species Peromyscus maniculatus. The sequence goes on along the minus strand of NC_134858.1, from coordinate 106,448,765 downwards.
ATTGCTACCCTGGTTTTAATTGTTAAGGAACCGAGGTCTGTAAGGTATGGACACCTTCCCCCAAGGTCACCATCAAGTCTTGGGTAGTTAGGTGCTCTCCCCTCTCCTCTTCCCGCCCCCGGCGACCCGAGCACTCCCCTTTTCCCACATTCTCCATCCCCTGTCCCCGCCGGCCCAAGACCCTTGGGAGTACCAGTAGGCCAAGACACACCCCAGACCTGTCGGCGCTGTGCCCCAGCTGATCTCGGGGTTTCTTTCAGAGCGGCCGCTGTCAAGCTACTCTCCCAGAGACTCCCGGCACCGCCCCCGGCCAGCCTCGACCTAAAGCTGGGGAGAGGGGCCCGGCCCGAGGGCCAGCCACCCGGCCCGGGTCTCTGCGCGGTGGAAGGGCAGCCCGGACGCTCACCACTGCGCCCCACGTTGGAGCGTGGTCCCCATCAAGGCTCCGAGCTCCGTCTTCTGGGTCTCCACATCCGGTCGCTCACGGCTGCCTCGGCCTTCCGCCATCTCGTCCGCCGCCCCGGCCCAGCCGGCCCGGACATCCGCCTAGCGCACGGCGTGCTGTGGGCCGCGCCCACGCATGCACGTAAGCACGCACGTGCGCGCGCCCGGTGCCGCCGTCAGCTTCCGCCTCTTCTCCCCGCCCCCACCCCGCCCCCACCCCCACCCCCCGGAGCGGGATCGGACGGAAAGGGGGCCGGACGCCCGGAGGCGGGGGCCGCAGCCACCCGGGTACGCGCGGCTTCTTCGGAAAGAACGCCCGCAGCGCTGCGACTATGTCCGGAGGTCGGGCTACAGGCCGGCCCTCGGCCCCTCAGGCCCTCGCGCCATCCTGGTCTAGGGTTATCCTGGTGCTCAATCTGAGTGCGAGAAGCCCGCCACCGGCTCTTCTTGGTCCACTCGGTGCCATTCCGCTTTCAGCAAGACCGCGCAAATGCGAGATTGAATCTCCTGCCTCGGCAGCCGCTGCATGCAACCAGGTGCACAGACACATTGGGGTCTGCAGTGTCCGGTGTGGTCCAGCCATTAACAATTGTCTCAAACAAGGGCCGGCGAGATGGCTCTGTGGGTAGTGCTTGCCATGCAAGCTTGAAGACTAGGTTTGATCTCCTGAAGCCATGTCAAGGTGGAAGAAGAGAATTGGCTCCTTAAAATTGTCCTTTGTTCCCGACACAGGCGCTGTGGCATGAGTTCACTTCACAGTCATACAGCAGTGAAACTTGTCTGTTTGAGACATGGTCTCTTGTAGTCCTGGCTGCCCTGGAACTCCCTGTATATACCAGGCTGGTCTCGAACCCAGATCCAATCTGCCTCCGCCTCCGGAGTGCTGAGATTAAAGGTGTAAACCACCGCACCTGGCAATAAATAAATAAATAGTCAGAATTAGACCCTGTCTCAAAAAACAAAGTTGTCTTAAGCAACCTCGTCGCCAGAATCCTGTCAGTCCTCCATGTCAAGGAGAGTGGCAGCCAGAGGGCTGATAGCAACTGAGGAAGGGATGAGGTCTGGGCATTTTAATTTTTCCCTGGAACAAAGATTGTGTGTCCTGAAAACCTTTCTCCAATGGCTTCTGCACAGGTTTAGAAGCACTGGTCTTCTGGAGGAAAAAGTAGGCCTCCATCAAGGAGGAGGTCAGGTAAGCTGCTGAGACTCCACTTCCCCGGCAAATCCTGTCTTGAACACTAAGGAAAATAAGACAATTCTTGGGGATGGGCGTAGGCGGGGCTCAGCAGGAGAACCACAGGCAAGCATGCGCAGGCCCTTGGTTCCTAGCAGCCCTCAAAAAACAAAAAACACCCAATTCCCTTACTTTCCTACAATCTGTTAAAATACAGATCTTTTTAAAAAGATCTATTTATTTTATGTGTAAGTGTGTGCGCCCCTGCATAAGTTTATGTGTTCCACCTGCATGCAGGTTCCCTCCAAGGCTAGAGGGCATTGTATCCCCTAGATTTTAGGGCCCAGAAGTAGAGTTACAGACAGTTCTGAGCTGACTAACAGGAGTGCTACGAGCGATCCCTGGCTTCTCTGTTACCCACGGAGCCATCTCATCAGCCCCTGTGTGTGAAACCTTGTAAGTTCATAAACTTTGATTCACTCTGGCTTGGCCTGAAA
>NC_134858.1:104749150-104836650 GCF_049852395.1 Peromyscus maniculatus bairdii | reverse complement strand
CTCAGCCTGCCAAGTGCTAGGACTGCTTACATACATAAACTATCACACTGGTTCCCATCATTTTCTACCTCCAAACAGAAAATAATTTCATCACAACCAGAACTTTGTCAAAAAAGCAGCTCAATTACTTTTTCAATAACCAAATTAAAAAAAAAAAATCTAACCACTCTATTCTCAACTTTAACAAAGTTTTAAGGTGACAGAAAACTATTAAATAAATAATCAAATGTATGATTATCTTCTGATAATTTCTGGAGGAAAGAAAAAGCAAACCTACTGCATTCATGAAATCATCATTCTTGAAGAGTATTCTCAGCAAGTGGCCCAGCATACACTCTGGATCAGCTCGACCTACCAAAAGAAGAGGGAGGCACAAAGGAATAGGTAATCCTGTCAAACAAATCAGACCTATAGAATAACATCTGGGTTCTTATAAATATAACTAATAAACTGTCAGCAAAAATAAACAGAAACAAAGACAAGATTCTTTGAGTAAATTTAATAAGAAACATTTTTAGGACTAGACATGGTGGCACACATCTTTAATCCCAGCACTTGGGAGGCAGAGGCAGGAATAGCTCTATGAGGCCAACTTTACACACCCATCTGGAGTTATATAGTGAGATCTTGCCTCAAAAAAAAGTAGCGCCGGGCGGTGGTGGCGCACGCCTTTAATCCCAGCACTCGGGAGGCAGAGCCAGGCGGATCTCTGTGAGTTCGAGGCCAGCCTGGTCTCCAAAGCGAGTTCCAGGAAAGGCGCAAAGCAACACAAATTTTAAAGAAAGAATCATTCTCTAGGGGCTGGGTAAATAGATTAGTCACTAAAGTACTTATCACGCAAACATAAGGACCTGAGTTTGATCCCTGAAACCCATGTAAAAAGCCAGGCATGGCGGTGCACACTTGAAATCCCACTACACCAGCCATCCTAGCCAAACTGGGAGCCCTAAGTCCCAGCAAGAGACCCTAAGAACCAGATGGATAGCTCCTAAGGGACAATAACTTAAGGTGACCTCTGGCCTCTACATGCACACAAACCAACAAAAAAGTGCACTCACATACTAACATGTATATGAAAATACATGCTGTGGGATAATCCTTCTGTACCCTGTGAATATGTATTACTCTCACTGGTTAATAATGAAGCTGACTGGCCTATAGCAAGGCAGGATAAAGTTAGGCAGGACAATCAAACTGAGGATGCTGGAATGAAGAAAAGCAGAGTGACAGAGTTGCCGACAGATGCAGTCAAACACAGCTTCTTGGTAACCGCCTTTTCTCCACTGAGCTGTTTGCTGACAATGAGCAGAGGCGTGACAGGTTTCCTTGGCTCAATGCTAGCGGCAATAAAGGGTGGCTCTTTTTAGAGGCCCTGCTGCCAAACACTAAATGGTGCTTGTAAGCAGCTGGCGACACACTGCTGGGTAACGGCCAGCGTAGACCCAGAAACTTCCCTGAGGTGGGGCAGTAAACATACCTCTGCCATGAGACTAGGCTCTCAGGGAACCAAGGGAGAGCACCTAGAAGAACTACAAGACACAAAATGTATATTTTATTTGCTTAAACATGTAACAAAAGAATCATCTTTGGATGACTTATGTAAAATACACAGCCTATACTTGTATTAATACAGATATGTAGCAGAGTGGTGGTGGTGCACAAGCCATTAATCCCAGCAATCAGGAGGCAAAGCCAGGCAGACCTCTGGCCTGGTCTACAGAGTGAGATCCAAGACAGGCACCAAAACTACACAGAGAAACCCTGTCTCGAAACAACAACAAAAAAAAAAAAAAAAAAAAAAAAGAAAGAAGGAAGGAAGGAAGGAAGGAAGGAAGGAAGGAAGGAAGGAAGGAAGGAAGGAAGGAAGGAAAACAGATATGTATGTTACCTTTAAAAGTTTATGTATTTTCAGAACAAGGGGACCAGACACAAGTAAAAACAGATGGCCCAAATGATCCAACATCCAGAACAGCTTCAAGGATGCTGACTGGGATGATCCAGCCTCACAGAATACTGCAGCCAAGACTTAACCATTATCATAAATTTTCTCACAGTCCAAAGATTACCAGCACCTCCAAACACAAAATAGTCTAAAGAACTATGCCCACATTCCCAAAAAAATGGGTTATTGATGTTTATTGTCATTAAAGGGGGGTTGGTTACAAATTGTTATTGATCATAGTCAAGAAAAAGGCTAAACAAAGTTAAATTCAAAGGTCTCTTTCTAAAGGAAAAAAAAAGAGGGATAGGATATAGAAATGAAAGGATAAAAAGTAGATTACTGAATCTACTTTTAAATCAAAACAGCAACTACGAGTCTTAAATATTTTACATTGGTATGGATTTTTGTATATTAATATAAATTTAAAGGTAATATTGTAATACTGTATATTTCTACTCCTCTGGGTTATTGTTCTTATGTAACTCATTTAAAAATGTAATGTATAATTAAAAATTTCAGCTTAATAGTTAGCTATATTAGTCAAACTTATAATCAATCATGTTAGATATATTTTCAAAGTCATAAACAGATATATTTAGATAAATGGTCTTCAAACATTTCAAAGACCTACAGAATATGGCATTTAATATATTTATCTAAGGCTTTTCATGACAATGAGACATGTCTGCTCCTAGCAGCACCAATCTACTTCAGAGAAGATGATGGGCATAGAAAAAACTCCATATGGAGTTTGTTTTCTTTATAGCAAAAGCTAGCCATGTATGTGGGCAAAGAAACTGCCCTTGCCTCAACTGCTGACAGTTATTGTCCAAACTGGACCAGCAAGATGCAAAAAAGGCAACTGCCAAATTTTGTCAAGACAAGGTAGGACAGTCCTTCAGAATTCCTGCTTCACCGGAAAGTCTGTCAGATACACTAGGCCTATGGGCCAAAGATGGATGCCCAAACATTACAGTAGAACTTTGAGTGACTGTTCAGGCAGTGAGATATCCCTATCATTGAGCAACATTTCACCCTTCTGGGATCTCTGATAGAGCTGAAGACTAAAAAGTTAGTTTTAGTTTTACTTAGTTATGAAGGTAAATTAGATAACAAAACTTGGGACTCACAAAGATAAGATAGATGATAGCATGTTTTCCTTAATTTTGCCAAATATAAATAAACTAGATATTGTAACTAATTCTTACTTAATAACTGCTTGTTATATATAGTTTTACTAAGTTAAGGTTAAAACCTCCCTTTTAATTAGACAAAAAGGGAGAAATGCTGTGGAATAATCCTTCTGTACCCTGTGAATATGTATTACTCTCACTGGTTAATAAAGAAGAAGATTGGCCTATAGCAAGGCAGAATGAAGTTAGGCAGGACAATCAAACTGAGGATATTGGGATGTAGAGTGAGAGAATTGTTGACAGATGCACAGAGAACAAGATGGGCATTCCATACTGAGAAAAGGTACCAAGTCAAAGCATAGATAAGAAATATGGATTAATTTAAGTGGAAGAGTTAGCTAGTAACAAGCCCGAGCTATAGGCTGAGCATTTGTAATTAACATTGAGTTTCTGTGTCAGTTATTTGGTAAGCAGCTGTGGCACAGGGAAACTTCTGCCTACACATACACACACAAACATATAATCCTCCCACCACCACCCCACACACACAGAAAGAAAGAAATTGCTGGGCAGTGGTGGCTCAAACCTTTAATCCCAGCAACTTGAGAGGCAGTGGTAAGCATATCTCTTATGAGTTATGCCACCACACCTGACTTATCACAAATATTACCATTTTACTAGAACTCTTTGTCTCACTTTGAGAAATAGCAAAAAAAAAGAAAAAGAAAAAAATTTGAGAGGGTCTCAATATGGAATCCTGGCTCCTGGCTAGCCTGGAACTCACTTCATTTAAGTCAGGCTGGCCACAAACTCACAGAAATCCACAGCCTCTGCTTCCCAAGTGCTGGGATTAAAGATATGTGCCACCATGCCCAGCAAAAATATAAGAAGGTATTTACCACAGAGAGCCAGGCAGTGGTGGCATATGCCTTGAATCCCAGTACTCAGGAGGCAGAGACAGGCAGACCTCTTGAGATTGAGGCCAGCCTGGTCTACAGAGCAAGTTCCAGGACAGCCAGGCTACACAGAAAATCCTATCTCTAAAAACCAAAGGGGGAGCCGGGCGGTGGTGGTGCAGGCCTTTAATCCCAGCACTCGGGAGGCAGAGCCAGGCGGATCTCTGTGAGTTCGAGGCCAGCCTGGGCTACCAAGTGAGTTCCAGGAAAGGCACAAAGCTACACAGAGAAACCCTGTCTTGAAAAAAAAAAAAAAAAACAAAGGGGGAAAAAAAAGGACACTATCAATTGAAAAGTACTATTAACAATTTTCCTTTTAATTGTTTTTTACTATTATCTGTGTGTTGGAGGGATGTGATGTATGTGTGTGTATATGAACATGCCACAGTACATCACAGCACATGTACAAAACTCAAGACAACAACCTTGAATGGTTCTCTCCTTTACGTTTACATGACCTCTAAGGATCAAACAAAATTCAGCCTGTCATGCTTGCAGCCGGCACTTCTACCCACCAAGCCATCTGCAAAGCCCAACAATTTTCTTTTATAAGAAAAAAGAACACATAGGCACAGTAGACCATGCCTGTATCTCAGCTACTCATAAGGCCATAGTGGAAAATCAAGAGTTTTAGGCCTGTCTGAGCAATATAGCAAGACCCACTTTCAAAATAATTGGAAAATAAAAAAGTCAGACATAAGAGTACACATCTTACCAGGATGTCGATCATCAAATGGGTCTGGATCTCCTTTACGATATTCTTCAGTTTCTTTTTCAATTAATTCTGACATCCTAGCACAAGAAGAAAAGAGTCAACTCTGAACAAGCATACAAAAAATGCCACGCACTGTAGTACACACCCAAAATCCCAACACTCAGGAGGTTGAGGCAGGAGGCCTGCTTTTAAATTCAAGGGCAACCTGGGCTACACAGTGAGCATCATCAGGACAGTCAGGGCCATACATCAAGACCATGTTAGAAAAAAAAGAAAAAGTAAAATTCAAAAAAATGTACTATTGACAACAATCAATCAATAGTCAAGATGTAAAACAGAAAAACATGATTTTCCTGAATAACAAAATCTAAATAATCACCTCATAACATAATTTCCACTCTCAATCTTATTCTTCTCTAAACTTCCTCGCATCACAAAACACTACTACTATCACCTCAGAAACTTAAAGTCAACAAGTCTTCATTAAATCTTCATTTTCAAATAGGCATGGTAGCACATGCCTGTTCTCACAGCAATCAGAAGGCTAAATTTCAAGGTTGAAGCCACTCTGAGCTACACATCAAGTTCAAGGCATCTGGGCTTTTAAAAAAAAAAAAAATTCATTCTCCTCATCCACCTCAGCAATTCCTATAACTCTACCTACCAGACATCTCCTGCTACCAATCATCTCCAAATCTGACCACTGCCATCCTTAAACAGCCCACTACCATTTAACTACCGGAACGACTTCTAACACCCACTTTGCAGCTCCTGTGTTCTACTTCTGTTTTACTTAATGCATTTCTGTCTCCAGCTTCCAGAGACTAACTATATTCCTTGAATTAAGTCCAAGTACTACACAGCCTGAAATTATCTAGCTTCTACCAGTTTTGTGAATGCTTCTTCTATTCTCTTTTATTAAACTTCAAACACATGACCCCTGCTTTTCAAAGAACCTAAGTTCATTCCTACTTCAGGGCCATTTCGTTTTCTCTTTGTTAGCCTATGTTCCTTCCACCATCTAGGCCTCCACCAGGGCCCCAAGTAACCATTCTGCTTTTACTTACTAGAGATATGTTTTGCCTGTTCTAGAATTTTACATAAATAGAATCATATAAACTTATCATACCAGGAGCCTTCTGCAAAAACATTCATGCTATGATATCAAATTCCTTTTTATTCATGAACTCCTTTTTTTGATTCTTGTGTATACGGGTATACATGTGTACATACATGTGGAGGCCAAAAGACAATCCTAAGTATTATTCCTCAGGAATGCAGTCCACATGGCTTTTCTTTGAGGCAGGGTCTCTCACTGGACTGGACCTCACCAAACAGGATAGGTAGGCTGATCAGCAAGCCTCAGAGATCCGCCTTTATCATCCTTCCCAGCACTGGGATTACTAGTATACATCACCAGGCCTGACTTTTTTGTTTGCTTGTTTTAAACACTTGGTTCTGGGACTCATACTCAACACTTGAAAGACAAGTACTTTAGTAATTAAGCTATCTCCCTCAGCAACATCCCCCTCTCCCATTTTATTTTTTTGTGGCAAAATCTGATGTAGTCCAGGGTAGGCTCTAACTCCTTATGAAGGTGAGGATGACCTCACACCCATGATACTAATCTCTGCTTGCCAAACAAAGGCATTAAAAGTTCGTGTCACAAGCCGGGCGGTGGTGGCGCACGCCTTTAATCCCAGCACTCGGGAGGCAGAGCCAGGCGGATCTCTGTGAGTTCGAGGCCAGCCTGGGCTACCAAGTGAGCTCCAGGAAAGGCGCAAAGCTACGCAGAGAAACCCTGTCTCGAAAAACCAAAAAAAAAAAAAAAAAAAAAAAAAAAAAAAGTTCGTGTCACTATGCCTAGTTCTATTCCTACACACTTGATGAAAACAACAGAATTACTTGAGTACCCTAAACAAGTCTGATATTTTGGTCTTTTTTAGAGACATTTTATATATCGATTTTAAGCTTAGTTTAATCCTTCAATCTATTATAATAACAACTCTCTAACTGTATGCTATCTACCTCCCAAGTCAAACTTGCCTACATGATTTAGCTATACAAAACTGAATTCCTCACTTTTTATTACATTTTTCTTTTTGTATATGTATGCATGCATGTATGTGCAAGCATATCATGACAGCATATGTGGAGGTCAAAGAACAACCGCCAAGAGTTAGTTCTCTCCTTCCACCATGTGGGTCTCTTGGATGTCCTGAAACTCTATATAGACCAGGCTAACCTCAATTCATAGAGCTCCACCTGCCTAAGGGATATGTCACCAAGTCCAGCTAAATTTCCCACTTTTCAAAATGTATGTGCCTGTGTGGGGGTACGTGCACATGAGGCCAGAAAAAGCAGCTTAATCACCAGGAGCTGGAGTTATTGGTGGTTGTGAGCCACACAATATGGGTATTGGGAACCAAATTTGGGTCCTCTTAAAGAGCACTATGTACTTGTAATCATTGAGCCATTTCTCCAGCCCCAAAAATTTCCCTTTCTTCTAGTTTTAAACTTTTTAAAATACTTTATTTTTATGCGAATGAGTGACTATCTGCATGTATGTATTATGTGTACCACATGTGTGCCTGGTTGCCCATGGAAGCCAGAAGAGGATTCAGATCCCTTTAACTAGAATTACAGAGAGTTGTGAACAGCCATGTAGGTGCTGGGAATTGAACCCAGGTCTAGTCAGTACTTTTAACCACTACACCATCTCTCCAGTCCTGAATTTTCCTTTTCCTATTTTTTATTTTTATTTTATTTTACTTTTTTTATTATTGGGTCTTGCTACATAGCCCTGGCTGTCCTGAAACTCACTACATAGGCCAGGCTGTCCCAAACTCAACCTCCTGCCTCTGCTTCCTAAGTGCTGGGATAAAAGGCACACACCACCACATCCAACAACTTTTCCTTTCTTAAATATTATCTAAAGATTTGCAGCCCAAATCTCAAAAATATTCTTTTATCATTCTCCATCTCATCTTCTGACACAGTGTCCATCTCTCACTGAAATCAGAACTTGCCAACTGGCTATACTTGCTGGCCAATGAGCTCCAGAAACTCACTTGTCTCCATCCGCCTGTATTAGGGTTATAAACACAAACTCATACCTTGTTTGTTTTGTTGGTTTGTTTGTTTGCATAGATGCTAAAGATCTGAACTCAGGTCCTCATGCTTACAATGCAGGCACTTTACCAACTAAACTATCTCTCTTCTCCCAATATTTACATTCTCTTAAATCATTTTGGCTAAATTCCAAATATCTTTTTAAATAGTTTCAGTATTTATTCTTCAGACTTTATTATTAGTATGTGCATTAAGTCAGAGGACAAATTCACTTTTGCCCACTAAGCCATCTAGCCAGCCCTGCTTTTTAACTTTTTGGGTTTTTTTTAAAGACAAGATATGTACCAACCCTGGTTGGCCTGGACCTCACTATGTAGAACAGTGGATTTTTTTGGTCCTGTTTCTGAGACAGTGTTTCATGTGATAGGCAGGCAAGCCTGAGGCATTCTATAGGCCTGTGGAGTGAGGATGGGGAGCGGGTAAAGGCTCCTGCAAGTTCTCTGACCGCCACACATATGGCTGGCACATGCTCACACAATAAATGTTATTTAAAAAAAGAAAAAATGAATGCAGGGGAAGAACTTATGAAGGAAGATTAGGAGAAATGGCCTGAAATGAAACATAAGAAAATAAAAAGTGCTGGACGGTGGTGGCGCACATCTTTAATCCCATCACTCAGGAGGCAGAGGCAGGCAGATCTTTGAGTTCAAGGCCAGCCTGGTCTACAGAGTGAGTTCCAAGGCAAATAGGGCCACACAGAGAAACCTTGTCTTGGAAAAAGAATAAATAAATAAATAAAAAAGAAAGAAAAATTAAAAAGCAAAAAGAGCCGCCCCCCCCTCCCCCCCCCCCCCCCCCCCCGCGGTGGCGCACACCTTTAATCCCAGCACTCATGAGGCAGGTGGATCTCTGTGAGTTCAAGGCCAGCCTGGTCTACAGAGCAAGTTCCAGGACAGGCTCCAATGCTACACAAAGAAACTCTTTCTTGGGGGGAGGGGGGGGGGGGAGATGGAGAGGAATAAGCAAAAATTTTAAAAAATCCAATTCTGTCAAAATATTCTTTTATTTCCTTCTAAAATCATTGTGTGTGTGTGTGTGTGTGTGTGTGTGTGTGTGTGTGTGTGTGTGTACGTAAACACATGCATAGGGTACTACAGAGATGAGAAGAGGAGTCAGGTCCCTTAGAGCTAGAGTTACAGGCAGTTATGAGAAGCCCAACATGGGTGTAAATGTTCTTAACTGCTCAGCCATCTTGCTATCACCAATACACCCATTTTTTAAAAAATATTGTTTTGTATATATAAAAAGTAAAATAAGGTTGTGGGGGGGGGGGGGGAGGCTATTCTTACCTGGTAAGGATAGGTACCATATCCTGCCCACTGCCATGGTCCTTTTCCCACTGCTCCAGCAGGGTAGTGAGCTCAGCTTTGGAGTCCACATGCACCACTACCGTAGTCATGGCTTGGCCTAAAGAATTCAAAAGAGTGAGAAATAAACAAAGACATCTGACATAGTTCCTACAAAAAAGAAAAGTGTGAAGGTAGTAGGTAAAGGATAAGTTAGAGTCTGAGGCCAGCCTGGTCTATATATTTTTACTCCAGCTAGGGCCACACAGAGAGACCCTGTCTTCAAAATGAACAGGAAGGGAGACCCTGAAACTAAAGAGATGATAGCTGCCATCAATTGTGAATCTACTAAATACCACTGGGTTGTAAATTGACAGTCTTTGGGGATGGGGAGACAGGCTCTCACTAGTAGCTCCAGTTGACTTAAAACTCACCATGTAGCCACCACACCAGGCTTACAATTTTTTTTAAAGGCAGAATATGTAATGCCTAGGCTTGTTTTGAACTCATTTTATACCCAAGAATGACTTTTATTTTCTGATCCTCCTGCTTCTACCTCCCAAGAAGTAGGATTAGAGATATATAACCATTACAGAGGCTTGTGCAGTGCTGAGGATTGAACTGAGCTTCATGCATGCTAGACAAGTGCTGTACTACATAAGAACAGTCTAGCCCCTTTTTATTTTTTGCCATATTTTTTTCTTTTTTTTTTTTCTTTTTTTTTTTTTTTTTTCGAGACAGGGTTTCTCTGTGTAGCTTTGCGCCTTTCCTGGAACTCACTTGGTAGCCCAGGCTGGCCTCGAACTCACAAAGATCCGCCTGCCTCTGCCTCCCGAGTGCTGGGATTAAAGGCGTGCGCCACCACCGCCCGGCGTTTTTTTGCCATATTTTTAATGGAGGTTAAAAAAAAAAAAAACTCACCGGGCGGTGGTGGCGCAGGCCTTTAATCCCAGCACTCGGGAGGCAGAGCCAGGCAGATCTCTGTGAGTTCGAGGCCAGCCTGGTCTACCAAGTGAGTTCCAGGAAAGGCGCAAAGCTACACAGAGAAACCCTGTCTCAAAAAACAAAAAACAAAAAACAAAAAAAAACTCACCATGCCTTTAAACCTAGCACTTGGGAGACAAAAGGTAGGAACATCTCTGTGAGTTGCAGGACAGTCAGGAAAAGAAAAAGCTAGGCATGGGAATACACATCTTTAGTTCCAATACTTGGGAGGCAGAGGCAGGTGGATCTCTTAAGTCTGAGATCAGCCTAGTCTACAAAAGTTCCAAAACAGCGAGGGTTTTGATAAACAAACAAACAAAAAACTATAAAGGAATGCACTTAAGCAATCAGCCTTCTAGAATACACACACTGTTACAGTTTTGCACTGCTTTCACTTACTTTGGTTGACATTTTTGTTTTGTTCTTTGACAGTAACAGGGATTGAACACAGGGCCTTCTCATGTTAGTAAGAACTGTACTACTGAGTTACAACCCTAGCCCTTGGGGGTTTTTTGTATTTTTTTTGTTGGTTTTTTTTTTGTTGTTTGTTTGTTTAAGGTTATTAGTTTTGGTTTTTTTGGGTTGTTAATATTTTTGTAGGGTTTTGATCTTTTTGTTTCTCTGACAGGGTTTCTTTTTATATAGCCTTAGCTGTCCTGGAACTAGTTCCGTAGACCAGGCTGGCCTCAAACTCAGAGATCTGCCTCCCAGTGCTGGGATTAAAGGCTTTTACTGCCACTACTGCCCGGCTTGTATTTTTTGTTGTTGTTTTTTTTGCTTTGTTTTGTTTTTTTGAAGGGTCTAGTTTCCCAAACTGTCCTTAAACTCACTCTGTCAGCCACGTAGACCTTGATTGAGCCTTGGATATTCCTGGATCAGCTCTGAGTCCTGGGCCTTTAGGCCCGCCACACTAGGCCCATTGTAGTAGTTTGAATATAATTGGCCCACATAAGCTCATAGGGAGTGGCACTATTAGGAGGTATGGCCTTTTTGAAGCAAATGTATCACTGTGGAGGTCTCCTATGCTCAAGATGCATCCAGTGTGGACACAGGCTCCTGCTGCCTGCAGATCGATACAGAACTCTCAGCTCTTTCTCCAGCACTATGCCTGCCTGCACACCTCCATGTCCCACCATGATGATAGTGGACTAAACCTCTGAAACTGTAAGCTACCCCAATTAAATGTTTTCCTTTATAATACAGAGTTGTCATGGTATCTCTTCACAGTAATAGAAACCCTAAGACACTCATGTAGCCTGTGGTTTGTTGGTTTTTGTTGTTTTTGTTGTTTTGAGACAGGGTGTCACTATGTAACTTGGGCTTGAACTCAAATTCATGATTGTTCAGCTTCAGCCACCTGAGTACTGGGATTACAAGTGTGCACCATCATACCTACTGCATTAACATACCATTTTCAATGTTCCTCCACCTATTAGCACAATTTAAAGAAAAATTTTTGAGACAGATTTTCTCTGTGTAGTTTTGGAGCCTTTCCTGGAACTCACTCTGTAGCCCTGGCTGGCCTCAAACTCACAGAGATCCACCTGCCTCTGCCTCCCAAGTGCTGGGATTAAAGGCGTGCACCACCACCACCCGGCAAGAAAAAATATTTTTAAGAAAAAATAATTTTTAAAGAACAAGAAAGTAGCTGGGCAGTTGTGGCACATACCTTTAATCCCAGCACTTGGAAGGCAGAGGCAGGCAGATCTGTGAGTTCAAGGCCAGCCTGGTCTACACAGAGAAATTCTATCTTTAAAAAAAAAAAAAATGTAATGAAGGGGAAATTCAAGAACATTAAAACAGTAAAATTCTATAATTCAAGTTAGAAACACACACAAGAGTTGCAGATCCAGGACAGTGGTAGAACATTTGCATGTTATTACAAAACCCTGGGTCTGAACTTTAGCATATATTTAAAAAGCCAGTCTGGCTGGGCTGTGGTGGCACATGCCTTTAAATCCCAGGACTCGGGAAGCAGAGCAGGCAGATCTCTGTGAGTTCGAGACCAGCCTGGTCTACAGAGTGAGATCCAGGACAGGCTCCAAAGTTACACAGAGAAACTCTGTCTCAAAAAAACCAAAATAAATAAATAAATAAGCCAGTCTGGTGGTGGTGCATGTCTTTAATCCCAGCAGAGGCAGGCAGATCTGAGTTTGAGGCCAGTCTTGTCTATGGAGTGAGTTACAGGACAGCCAGGGCTACAGAGAGAAACCTAATTCCACAAACTAAACACAGGGAGAAAGAATATACAGGAAAGCAGTTAACTGTTTAAACTAAAGGTATTCACTTAATTTAGCTTTTCTACTAGAAGGGTTTTTGTTTTGTTCTGTAAGATTCCGTTTCAAAAAACAAATTCAGGATCAGAGACAGGAAGATCTCTGTTAGTTTCTAGGCCAGACTGGTCTACAAAATCAAGTTCTAGGACAGCCAGGGCTGTTACAAAAAGAAAGGGTGTAGAGGGTGGTTCTTAGGCTCTGTCATCCCCAAAACATCATCCAAAAAACTAAAAGTTAGAACTGAACCAACTTTTTGGTCAAACTAATTTAAACTGATTCTCAAATATATTTTGGTTGGTTGGTTGTTCTTTTTGAGACAGGGTTTCTTTGTGAAGCCCTGGCTCTCCTGTAATTCACTCTGTAGATCAGGCTGGTCTTGAATCGAGTTGGGCTTAAAGGTGTGTGCTACCACCACCCAGCTCAAATAATTAAATACAAAAATCAAAGTGAAAACTTTGTGCAGAACTGCCACCTGTGAATTTACATGTGTATGCATAAACCTCTAAAACCAAAAGAATACCCAAGATATAGATGAGTTATTATGGCAAGTAACTGTGTGTAGATGTTTTTTACTACACTTTACTCCATTCTACCATTTCCCCACCATTTTGCAACTTTTAAATTAAACCACAAAATAGGTCCTCTTCCTAAACTATACTTAATGGCTATTTCAGCAAAAACTGCCCCCATATCTAAGATAAAGTCCATGTTAAAACAGATCCTGGGGCAAAGACAAAAGGTGGGAAACAGCACTCCTTTAAGAAAGTTGCAACCTTTACTTAAAAGGAGCTGAGAGGTGTAGCTAAATGATAAGGCCTGTCCCTGAGGCCCTCAATTCAATTCCTAGCACCAAGAAAGAAAAAAAGAGAGAGAGAAAGAGAGGGGGAGAGGGGGAGAGGGGGGGAGGGAGGGAGGGAGGGAGGGAAGAAAAAAGAGAAAGGCAGGCAGGGAGGCAGGAGGGCCAACTCGAGCCTATGGTGCACATCGGTATCACAACACCTAAAAAGCTGTGTGAGTTGCATTCACAAGTCTGAGGCCAGCCTGGGTTATATAGATTCTATTTCAAAAGACTTAAGGGAAGGGGAAGAGAGGTCCTGGGTCAATCACCACTAGAAGGGGAAAGGGGAAAATTTCGAATTTACAACTTTAAGCAAAAACTCAACACTCTGGCACGTGATCATACATAACTTTATTACTGTCCATGACTATCTGCTTTACAAAAACAATACAGTGGTAATAAACCAACTCCAACCACTTCAATTTAACTCGGAGTTCGTTTTATTACATTTTATTAAATTTAACAACTGAACAACAATGTAACAGTAAAATACTATGCTCAAGAAATGTGAAAAATTCCTCAAATTACCTTAACACCCAAAATACATATCCCCACTAGAAAATGGTTAATGAAATACTGCTGTATACAAACACAAATCTTGACATCTGGAAGAAATATACTATATTGACTTCTAAAGTCAAAATACATACGCTTATAAAAGCCTTAAAGGTAAATGACTGAAACCCCAAGATGGGGAAAAAAGCCTTCAGGTGACGCTACCAATGAACCTCTCACGCTCCACATTAACAAAGGGCTTGCAACAGGAAGATAGTGCTATAACAAATTAATAATTAAAACATGCATTCAAGTTAAAAGGCTTCGCTGCAAAGAGTTATGGAACACAAGAACGCCAGGCATTAATGGCGCACGCCCTTAATCCCAGCACTCGGGAGGCAGAGGCAGGCGGATCTCTTGAGTTTGAGGCCAGCCTGATCTACAGAGCGAGTTCCAGGAGGAAAAAAAAAAAAAGGCAACACGAGGCAGACAAAACGAGTCGTAGGCACTTACGCAAAAGTCACTTACTACTACACACACTCTAAGAGTTAATTCCTCAACAAATGGAAAGACTAGAGAGCTATCGCCGCAGTAAGAGGAAAGAGACCGACACCTTCCAGAAGCAGGAGAGAGTGCGGCAAACGCCCCTGAACGCCCAACAGCAAACAACTAAAAGCCCTCGGAAGAAGCTCTCGAAAAGCCCGGCGGCAGGCCACCGTGGGTCAGCCCCGGCACCCGCACACCCCTCTCCCCGGCCACGCCGCCCAGCACTGGACACGGAGGAGGGGTTCCCGGGGAGCTCCTCCCCCTAGCCCGGTCCCGGAGCCGGGCGCTGGGAGGCGGCACGAGGCCGAAGGAGGGGAAAGCCCGCCCAGGTGACTGGGGCCGGAGGCGGAGACACAGTCCGCCGAGGGGTCGGTCGTGCGGCCGGGAAGAGGGCGCCCCGCGCCTCGGGAGGACCAGAGGGATTGAACGAGCACCTCCTTCAGGTAGAGGCGCGCACGGCCCTGCCCCCCCACTCCGGGCGGAAGAGTTACTCTAAGGAAGCTTCTCGAGGAGACCGAAGGAACCACCTGGAGGCCCCGCCCCCGAGCCCGGGCTCAGAAACAGGAAAGTCCTGTCAGGCCCCGGGCCCAGCCTCCCGGGGGGTCCCGCCCGCCCCCTCGCCGCCGGCGGCCGAAGCAGGTGCCGCCCCTCCCCCAGCGAGGCGCCCACTCTCCCGCCCAGCCGGCCGCGCGCTCGGTCTCCTCGTGCCCCGCCCGGAGAGCCGGCGCCTTCCTTCCCCCCGCTTACCTTCGCGGGCGGCTCGGCCGCTTCTCCCCCGACCCCTCCAGCAGCCACAGTTCACACACACCGCCTCTGGTCCCGCACTCACTCTCCCTCACTCACACACACAGCGCGACCACGGCTCCTGAGCGGCCCACATATTATGCGTCACTCGCATGCTACGTACTGTGCGCGCGCGCGCGCGCGGAAACTTGGCGCGAGGCTGGCGAGCAGGGAGGCGGGGTGGGGCGGGGGGAGAACGTCGGCGCCAGCGGAGGGACATCTAAGCGCTCCTGGGAAATGAAGTTCCGCGTTTTAAGGGCGGGGAAAGTGGGGGCTGGAGATACCAGTAAGCACCTCCCCAGCGCATTGGCTTCTGGGATCCGTAGTTTTCTGTAGTAAACGTGCATTCCTGTGTATTTATTGGCTACTTCCAAAATCGGGAGCGAAAAGTGAAGGAAGGAATCGATCTTTCTGAAGCAGGACTGGCTACAGCTGCCTGATAACTTGGTCAGTACTTAATTCTACCCTGTGACATCGGACGAGCTCAGTAGTACTACGATTGACACATAAGCCCTAGAAAATGCCAGAGTCAAAGAATGCATTTCGCACAAATGTATCAGAAATTACTCATTAAGAAGTAACTCACTAGTTTTCCTTTGGCTTTCTGTTCAAAACAAATTCGGCAAGAATCAAAAAAGCATCGTATTATAAGTGAGGCAGATAATTTTTTTTAAGCCTTTCAGCGAAGACTGGACTGACCACAGAGGTCATCTAATTCGATTTCTTAATTTTAGAACTGAAGAAAGTGTAACCCGGAGTAAATGACTTGCCTAATATCACCAGGCAAAGTGAAGAAGCATCAGGAGGATCTATCTGACTTTGTCCCACAGATCCTATGTGAGAGCATGGAAGATAAACTCCACAATTGAGCAGAATCTTGACAAGACCTACCCCGACGTCAGACCGGATACTCTTGGAATTATTATCATTATTGCTCTTGGAATTCTCAGTGTGTTCTGTGCGGTTTCCATAGAGTTCCCACTGTCAATACTTTCACATGGAGATTATAAAAACTGTGGGCCTATTGTTATGAACAGATTCTATGGCTGTTAAGCCAATATCCACCGGGCAGTGGTGGTACATGTGAGTTCAAGGCCAGCCTGGCCCACAGAGCAGGTTCCAGGACAGCCAGAGCTACATAATAAAGAGACCCTGTCTTCAATAACAAAAGCAAAAAAAAGATACGGATTTGGAGGCTGGAGAGATGGCTCAGCAATTAAGAGCACCTGCCTCCTCTTCCAGAGGACCAGGATTGGATTGAAAGCACATGGCAGCTCACAGTTCCAGAGGATGAGATACCCTCTTCTGGCGTCTACGCATCATGCATACTTGTGGTGCACCCCCCCCCAACGTACATGCAAACAAAACACTCATACACATAAATCTTTACGTTTCTTTTTTTTTCCCCTTTGGATTTTTTTTTTTTTAATCTTTCAAGACAGGTTCTCACTATTCAGCTGTGGTTGAAATTGTACCTCCTTATGTAGACCAGCTGGGATTAAAGGCAACCAGCTCTGACTTCAAAGTCAGAGATCCACTTCTGCCTTCCAAGTGCTGGGATTAAAGGCTTGTGCCACTATTCCCAGCTACGACATAGACTTCATCATACTTCCAATACCACTTCAGGCAGCTTTCCTGCCATATACCCGCCTGGGCTGTGAACCCAAAATGTAGCGGGATGGATCCTCTAGGTATCCTCCCTAATTCCTTGGATACCTTGCCTCTGCCTGTGGTCAGCTCTACAAGAGCCCTTGGGGGGAACCCCAAGTCCCGTTTATCAAAGCAGGAGTCACTGCCTCACTCTGTCACCAGAGGGCACTACTCCACTTAGGAACCCAGTGGGGGTGGGGAGCTGGGTTGGTGGTGGCTCTAAGGGGTGTCAAGGAGAGGTCTGGGACATTTGGAGAAGCAGAGGAAGTACAGGGCCTGTCTAGGAGCAACTCCCCCAAGAATCTCCACCCTAAGCAGGTGATGGCAGTACATGCTTACAATCCCAGTAATTTGTGTGGAGAGATAGGGATCAGAAGTTCAAAATCATCCTTGGCTACCTAGCATGTTTAAGGCAAACCTAAACATGAGGTCTTGCCTGCAAGAAAATACCAAAACATCTGTCTACCTGTACTCCTGCAGCCCTCCTTCCCCACTGTGAACACCGTGTAAACTCAGTCACACGCCTGCAGACAGTCCAGACTCTCCTGGGAGGAGCAATGGAGCGGCACCCAGGCTTCCCTAGCTGCACATCCCTAGTGTGATCATTGCAGAGTTCACAGGAGGGGCGTTACCTACATTGCTAGATGCAAAAGCATGTATGTGTATGAGGCACTAGTCTTTACAGCCAATACTTTCACAGCTAAGCACATATAAACATAAAACCAGATAATCCAGGCCTGCACACCTAGCTTGGTTCTGGTACATTTATTCTGAATCCCTGAAAAGCATTGTTCTAATTTGTCTGTTTATTTTGCCTCTTTGGTAGAATATCTGTGAGCTTTGTCCTACCCTGCTCTACACATTTCTCCCTACCTTGTGGTACAACTAAGAAAGAAACCCCCAGCCTGGTGGTGGTGGTGCAAACCTTTAATCCTAGCACTCAGGAGGCAAAGGCAGGCACATCTCTGTAAGTTTGAGGCCAGCCTGGTCTACAGAGCAAGTTCTAGAGAAACCCTATCTCAAAAAACAAAAAACAAAAAAAAAAAGATGACCCCCAGCTGAAAGAGGGAGGAATCATAGAGATCCCCAAAATCAGAAAGGACAAGAGGAGCCCCAGCTCTGTCCCCAGCATCAAGGATTACAGTCTTAGACACAATCTACCTCTCCCTGTCCCAAGCATACTCATTATTTATAGGAAAATCCACAGTAGCAAGTCCTCTGGGTCTCAAGCTCCAGCTCCTTCTATAATTACTTTTCTCCAAGTGCCTCCTCTCTAGGTTCACCCAACCCAGGTGTTTCTCCCCTGGTGCCACCCAATACCCCCTGATTTCTTCCAGAACTCACTTGGGCTAGAAAATGAGCATCCCCTTATGCTCTCCTGTTAACTGGACGACACTAAACTCCCAGTGTCACAGAAGTTACTGAAAAAATTAGTGCTATCAGGCTCTGGGAATTCCCTACCTATGCAAAAAGGAAAACTCAGTCATTCACTGACCTGCCCAGAAAGCTCCAACAGTTCTCCAGAAAATAAGAGGAGGAACACTACCCTATTCACCCAAAATGTATGCAGAGGCCACTCCTGCCTGATTATATCCATGTACAACACTTCATTTTACAGAGAAATAAACTGAGAATCTACAGATAATAGTTTAATCCTCTACCTTATCTGATGAGTTCAGAACAAGGAAGTGACCTCCATCTCTACCCAGCTCCCACCTCCCTGGGCCTCAGACATAGAGAAAAGCCCTACAAAATTATTGAGGACAATAATAATAGCAAATGATTCGAAATTCAAATTGAGCTGACGATCCACTATTTTATCTGGCAGCCCTGTGTCAGAACCACTACCCAAACACAGACTTCCCAGGTCTCCCATTTCTGCTTTTTCTAAAAAATGGTGAGAAACAAGTTAGAGCTAGCATGGTAGCACTGGCCAACAATCTGAGCACTGAGGTTCAGGCAAGAGGATCAAGACTTCAAAGAAGAGGTGAAATGGTCCAGTGGGCAAAGGCTCTTGATTAGCCTGATGGCCGAATACAATTCCTGGGACCCACATGGAAGGAGATGAGCCAAAGCTGTCCTATCCCCTATAAAATGTAATTCAATATTTAAAGAGTCAAAGACAAGCTTTGGTTAGGCTGGAGAAATGGCTCAGAGGTTAAGAGCACTTGTTGCTCTTGCAGAGGACCCAGGTTCAATTCCCAGTACCCACATGGTGGTTCACAATCATCCATAACTCCAGTTCTGGGGTAACCAGAACCCTCTTCTGACTTCCCTGGGCATCAGACACACACATGTGGCACACATAACATGCAAGCAAAGACTCATACATGCTGTGGAATAATCCTTTTGTACACTGTGAATATATGTTGCTCTCATTGTTAATAAAAAGCTGATTGGCCGATACCTAGACAGGATTTTCAGGACAGAGAGAATGCTGGGAGAAAAGTCAGAGTCAGAGGAGACACAGAGCAAGCAGGATGGGAAGTACATACATGAGGTAAATGAGCCTCAGAGTAGCACATGGATTAATAGATATGGGTTAATTTAAAATGTAAGAGTTAGCTAGTAACAAGCCAGAGCTAACGGTCAAGTATTTTTAATAAGTCTTTGAGTGGGTTATTTGGGAGTAGTTGCTGGGGCACAGAGAAACTCTGCCTACACATACACATGAAATAAAATAAATAAATCTTTAAAAAAAAATACTGGGAAAAAACAGGCAAGCATTGGCTCTATGGTAAGACTCTATCTCAAAAAAAAGAAAGAAAGAAAGAAAAGAAAAACAATAGGGGCCTGGAGAGATGACTCAGAGATTAAGAGCATTGGCTGCTCTTTTAGAGGTCCTGAGTTCAATTCCCAGCAACCACATGGTGGCTCACAACCATCTATGATAGGATCTGATGCCCTCTTCTGGCATGCAGGTATACATGTAGAGCACTCATACATAAAATATAAATATATTTAAATAATAATAAATAAATAAAAACAATGGTTTTCCAATCAATATTATTAAAGATAAGACAGGTTTAGTGGTGCTGTCTTTAATCCCAGAACTCAGGAGGCAGAGGCAGGCTAATCTCTGTGCTTTTAGGGCAGCCTGGTCTACAGAGTGAGTTCCAGGACAAACAGAGAAACTCTGTCTCAAATAACAAAACAAAACAAGACAAGAAAATTTGGATCAAAAGTTCAAAGTCATCCTGGACTGCTGTGGAACAATCCTTTTCTATACCACAGATATGTATTGCTTTCATGGATTAATAAAAAGCTGACAGGCAGCCGGGCATTGGTGGTGCATACCTTTAATCCCAGCACTCGGGAGGCAGAGCCAGGCGGATCTCTGAGTTAGAAGCCAGCTTGGACTACCAAGTGAGCTCCAGGAAAAGCGCAAAGCCACACAGAGAAACCCTGTCTTGAAAAACAAAACAAAACAAAAAAAGCTGACAGGCTGGTTGATGGATAGGAAGTTATATGGGCAAGCAAAACTGAGAATGATTGGAAGGAGGGCAGAGTCAGGAGTCGTCAGCCAGAGGGAGATTGAGTTGGACAGACAAAATGGGATAGAGGTAAAGGCCACAGGCCTCAGGGCAATACATGGAATAATAGAAATGGGTTAAGTTGTAAGAGCTAGTTAGTAATAAGCCTGAGCTATTGGCCAAGCATTTATAATTCATATTCAGCCTCTGAACCTGTTATTTGAGACCAGGTGGCCAGGACAGGAAGCGTCTGATTACAGTGAACTACATAGAGACATTTCAGACCAGCAGCCTGGGTAGACTATATAGCAAGAATCAGTCACAAAACAGATTATACAAACCAAGGAGTCTGGGCTCCCTTATCTAAAACTTGATTGATAACCAGGCTCAAACCCTGTCTGTGACTCCTTCTGTGTCACTGATGGTTAGGGATAAGGAAACAGCTTATTTTATTCTAGTAGAATTTGAAGAAGTAGATGGGTCCATGGTTCAGTTCAGCTTTGGAGGCAAACAGACCAGGCCTAATACTGCATGTGCTGACTAGTTTTATGTCAGCCTGACACAACTAGTCATTTGGAAAGAGGGACTCTCAGTTGAAAAAATGACTATAATAAAATTGGCCAAGGCCAGGCAGTGGTGGCCCACACTTTTAATCCCAGCACTCGGGAGGCAGAGCCACGTGGGTCTCTGTGAGTTCGAGGCCAACCTGCTCTACAGAGCGAGATCCAAGACAGCACCAAAGCTACACAGAGAACACTCGAAAACACACACACACACACACACACACACACACACACAAAAAAAAAAAAATTGTCCAGTAGACAAATCTGTAGTGCATTTTCTTAATTATTGATTGATCCTGGAGGGCCTAACCCATTGTGGGTGGTGCTACCCCTGGGCTGGCGGTCCTGGCTTCTATAACCAAGTCGTGGGAGAGCAAGCCAGTAAACAGTGTTTCTCCATGGCCTCTGCTAGTGTTCTTGTTTCCAGGTTCCTACCCGATTTCTTACCCTGGCATCCCTCGGTGCTAGACCTATAAGCTGTAAAGTGAAATAAACCCTTTCCTCCCTGTTACTTTTTCTCTCAATAGAAAAGCTAAAACACTGTTGCGCCTTTGTACCAGCTCTGGGGCTTTAGGCTACTTCATTTTCTTGAGTTTTGATGATGACAGCGGAGTGCAGGCTTTCCACATAAGAAAAATGAGCTTTACATCAGAATAATCCTAGAGCATATTTTCAGCTGCCCTGAAAAAAAATAGTAGAATACTTTCTTTTGAAGAAAAAGAGGAGTTTGAAACAGGATTTCACATAACCACCCAGACTGGGCTCGAACTTGTTCTAGAGAGATAGCCAAGGATGACCTTGAACTCCTGATCCTCTTGCCTCTATCCCCAGAGTTCTGGGACTACGGGACCACACCTAGCAAGGTAGAATAGCCACTTCTCGATCTGTTTCTCCATTCTCTGTCCTAGCAGAGAACTTTCTCACTATTGAAAGCCATACCTCTAATCAAAGTTGAAAGATAGTAAAGGACGAGGAGTCTCTTGGATGTGAAAACGAGACATGTTCACTCTTTCCACAAACAAACCCGTTCATACTGACTTCCTGTTGAGCTGCTGTCTATGTTTCAAATCCTTGCTCAAAGCACATTTACCTCCTTCCCTGGGATTTGCTGGCAGAACAGTAATGTTATAATCAGTAGAGGCCAGAGAGGATGGCCAGAGATGATATACCATGTACTGTTCTTCACAGTGCATTGCCCCACACAAGGCAGGAACTTAGTCCTGAAGGGGGCCGAATGTCCTCCAGGTCCTCCCCCAGCCCCATTCCATCTCATTTGATTCCCCCTGCCCAGTGAATTTAACACTTGACTGCTGGAGTTTTGCCCATCCAAGAGGCCATGCTCCAGCAGGCTTGGAAGACGGGGTGCAGGTTTTTGGTTTTTTGTTTGTTTTGTTTTTGTTTTTTTGTTCTTTTTTGCCTTAACCAATCAGTTTTTGGCCATATATACATTGGCACAAACTCAGCTTGTGGCAGATATGTCATCACCGCTCACCTATATATAAAACCTATAAAGTCTCCCTGCTTCAGTTTGGGGGTGTGATTTGTCTGGCCTGGATCTCTGGGACCAGAGAACCCGTCAAGGAGTTGCTCTGCTCAAATATACCTCTTGTTATACTTTTTCAATTCAGCTTGATCTGGCTTACTGTGTCAGCAGAAAAACTTATCACTGACGGGGCGGGGGGAGGGGGGCAGAAAAACCTATTAGTTTATAGCTATAAGAGTTCTACAGAATGCAGAGACTCTGGTCTGACTCATTGGGAAATGTTCTAGGGAGTGATTGGGCAGAGCCTATGGAAAATTCACACCATCAATTCTTTCATTTCAAAAGAACAGCCATGTCTAATGAGACGATCCTGGTCTGACCTGATCTCCCCCTTCCTCCCCTGCCCAGTTCAGACACCACTAGCGTCACCCTATCTCTCCACAAGTCTGGATGTTGAACCTGGGCCAAATACAGCCTGGAGTACCCACTTGGGCCTGGAAGCCAAAGCCATCGAGGAGAGACATTGCTAGGTGCAGAGGTTATCCTGGGCTCTTACCGAAGGGACAGCTCTTCTTCATTCCCTAATAGGTGGGGATGTAGCTCTGTGAAAAGTCACATGATGTTCCTGAAGGGAGCCCCTTCTGCCCAACTCCTGATCACTGGGTTCAGACTTGTCACAAGAGATTTTTGTGAAGTCACAAAGCTGACTCCCTCTACACAGGACCAAGGACCAGGACAACCAGGGACTAATTGAATATGACTTAATAAAAGGGAGGAGTTCAGAAAACAGCCTTTGGACCAAAGAGAGGAATGTGGAACCTCAAAGAACTCACTGGACCAGCCTCAGTTTGAAGTGGGTGAGGGGATCTGTCAGAGACCTGGGGTTGAGAACAGTTTCTCAGGCTTCATCACTACTGATGGGAGCTTGGAATTTTGGTCCTTAGCTGTGTGCTTGACTCTTGAGACTCCTTTGGGGGACCTTCCCTAAATTGAATGCATATAAGAATCCTGATTGCGCCGGGCGGTGGTGGCGCACGCCTGTAATCCCAGCACTGGGGAGGCAGAGGCAGGTGGATCTCTGTGAGTTCGAGGCCAGCCTGGTCTACAGAGCTAGTCCAGGACAGGCTCCAAAGCTACAGAGAAACCCTGTCTGGGGCTGGAGTGTTGTGAGAATTGTTTGCACGGCAACCCCACTGTGCCAATAAAGCCACCTTGACTCAAGAACTTAGTCAGCAGTTGGCTGACTGGGATTAGCCATAGAGTTGTTGGGAGACTGGGGAAATTGGAGAGAGGAACAGGAAAAGAGAAGGGACTGGGAGGAGATTTTCTGGGACTTTTGGATGGGAAAAACATGGAGAATAGGGTCAGGCGATCGCTCCAGCACTGTTCCTTGAATTTATCAGGTTTTTAATCTCAATTTCTGACTCCTGAGATTTAATACTAGAACAATTTAGGTAAACGCCATACTGGAGTGTAGCTCAGTGTTAGATCATTGGACCAGGATGTCAATGTGTTCTATCCCCAGCATCAATGAAGGAAAAGAATAAGACGAGACTGGGGCGGTGGTGGCGCACACCTTTAATCCCAGCACTTGGGAGGCAGAGGCAGGCAGATCTCCATAAGTTCGAGACCAGCCTGGGCTACAAAGGGAGTTCCAGGAAAGGCTCCAAAGCTACACAGAGAAACCCTGTCTCAAAAAACCAAAACAACAACAACAACAAAACAAAGAAGAGGAGACTGTACCTGACCCCTTCCAAAATGAGAGGGGAACACAGAAGACTGAGGACCACAGCAGAGGAGCTAGGGCTCCTCTTCCTCTCTGGGTCTGCAGGCGTGGACTAGGAGTCATTCACTTTTCTAAGAGTAGGTTCACATTGTGTGCCTCTGGTTGGTTGGATCCTCCGGCTTGCCCCTGCAAAGTCTGGGAAACCCCTTCCCCCCCCCTCTCTCTTTCTCTCTCTCTCCAAACCTTGCCCACTCAGAGAGTCTCTGAACAAAGGAAGGCACCAAAAATCCCAGTTCCATGTTCTTGGCAACTATTGAAATGCCCCCCCCCATGCCAGCCACACAAGTGCCTGCCTAACAAATCAGCTTTTGACCATACTTGGACACAAACCCAACTTGTGGTGGAGACGTCATTACCCCTCATCTACAATCTATTAAATCTCCCTGCCTTAGCTCAAGTGCGTGACTTCTTTGGCTTCCTTCTCTGAGACCAGTGATCCTGTCCAGGAGTTGCTTTGCTCCATATACCTGCTGTTATACTTTTTCAACTCAGCTTGATCTGGCTCACTGTGTAGGCAGAGAAAATTATCAGAGGCAGAAAACCTATTAGTCTCCTCTGTGACCAAGGAATCCTCTTGGCCATTTTATCACTGCCTTTAAGCCATGCCTTCATGGAGGGCTTCTGGATCTGGCCTCAAGGAATAGAATACTATGACCCTAGGAAGTTCCCTCATCTATTTTCCATAATTATATTTTTGCTTCATCTATGACCTTTAAATTGTATTGATACTACTATTGCACAAAAAATTTTTTCCAGTAAAATTTTGTGCATAAGTAGATAAAAAGAGATATGTTGTGATTTGAGAGACATGACAGGGCAGAGTACTTCCAATTCTGAGAAATCCCTAGGGTTACTAGGAACTCAGTCTGAAAAATATGTACCATGTACCTTCCAGGACCTTCCAGGCTTGTCCTCTTGCATCTGTGACAACAAAGCATGTCTTTTATGAAGGATGGGAACAAGACAAAAAAGTGCCACCACATTCAAAGGCCACCTCTGTCCTGCTCAGAATATCTCCTTCACTGCTACTCTTAGTATCTGGTTTCAGATCAGTTCATTTCCAGCTGGCACATATTGTCAAGCCACCTTCACCTGTCTTTTCACTCCCAGCTTTACCTCCTATGGGTTCTGAAATCAGCATCTGATTTATTGTGGCCCAAAGCTCACAATAGTTAGGATAAAACCCAGGACCCTACACGTGTTAGGCAAACTGGGCTGTATCTGCAGCCTCATATGGTAGGCACAAGTCATGAGGATAAGCTACCCCTCTGTCCAGCAGACAAAGGATAGCAGTCAGTCTTTTTCTAGATACCTGACTCTGCACTGTGATCCCTGTAGACACTTGAATTGTCATTGTTGTGCCCCACCACACACACACACACACACACACACACACACACACACACACACACACTCTACTGGAGATGAACCCAGGGCCTTACATGGCAGACAGACGCTTAACCAACTGAGCTATACCCTCAGCAGTCCTTGTCCTTATTTAGATGTAGGGAATATACTTGATTTCAAAGGGTGTCTTAAGAGGCCTGCATTAAGAACAAATCCTATTCATTTTCATTACCCCTAGTTGCAAATCAGAAGGGAGGCAGTCAGGGTGGGCTGCCTACTCCACAAGTTAGGCAGGTCTAGACTCCAGAAGCTTTTGTTCCAAAGAATAAATGGGAAGCCAATAGCCTTAGTTC
The DNA here is from genome assembly GCF_049852395.1 of Peromyscus maniculatus bairdii. Lineage (NCBI taxonomy): Eukaryota > Metazoa > Chordata > Mammalia > Rodentia > Cricetidae > Peromyscus > Peromyscus maniculatus. The sequence continues at coordinate 104,810,909 of NC_134858.1, read as the reverse complement.
ATTCTAAGGAGAGCAACAAGTCAGGAGAGCAGAGCCCTAGTGGAATGGACCTTATGACAGGAATAGAGAGCTGCATGGTAGCTGAGGGCAAATACTAGTTTGCCCTTTTGGCTGCAAAGGTAGGAGAGAAAGAAGCACAGAAATTCCCCGGGGCCAGACAAGGACCAGAATAGGACTGTGTGGTTGTTTGAATGAGAATGGCCCCATAGGCTCATATATTTGAATATTGGGTCCCCAGTGGGTGGAACTGTTTGGGATGGATTAGAAGGTGTGGTCTTATTGGAGGGAGGTGTGTCACTGCAGGTGGGAAGTTTCAAATCCCCACATCATTTTTCAGTTAGTCTCTCTCTCTGCCTCATACTTGTAGAAGATTGCTGCTTACTGGTTGCTATCAATGGCTTGCACAACTTGCTTTATTACACAACCCAAGGCCTCCTGCCCGGGGATGGTACTTCCCAAAGCTCCTCCCTTGAATCAATTATTAATCAAGAAAATAACCCACAGATATGCCCACAGGCAAATCAAATAGATGCATGCCTATAATCCAGACATGAAGAAATCAGGAGTTCAAGACCAGCCTAGGCTACATATAGTCTGAGGGTAGCTTGGACTACATAATACACTACTTCACAAAACAACAAAATAAAATGTTCATAACATGGTCAAAACTCATACTGAGTATAATAGGAAGAGTGAACTTCAATTTTAGATAATAGTACTGCTTTATGTAACTTCATCAATTTTTAAAGAAAAAAATTGAGATAAGGTCTCATGTATCCAAGCTGAGTTCAAACATATTATGCGACCTGAATGAGAAAAGGAAATCAAAGGGGAAAGGCCATGGCTGATCCTGGGTATGGTGGAGGAGAATGCTTATTGTAGATAAAAAGGACAGCATATCAGAGGCCGAGACATCTGGGAGAGTCCAGAGTGGACATGACGCTGGGCCATGTGAGGAGACGGGGAGGGGAAGGAAGATGTAAGAGAGGGACAGGTGCAGCAGCCAAGGAGGGCAAAAGGTCACAAAGGACGGGCAACAAAAATGGCTGTATTGTAGAGAAGAGCCTCTGGGGGCAGGGTATGTTCCCCAGATCCTGTAACAGGTAGGGACTAAGGGATGCTGCCATTTGTCCCTGGGTTTGAGACTTAGCATAACAAGGAAGCCCTTGAACTTGATCCTCCTACTTCTGACGCCCTAGTGCTGGGATTATAGGAGACACCAGCATGTCTGGTTGTGCGGTCCAGGGGTTCAGTCCCAGGATTTGGTAGTTTAGCAGGCACTTCACCAACTGAGCTACATTCCTGTTTCATCAATTTTAATAATTGTATCATGATGGAGAACTTAGTCGTATTTTTCTAGAATTGAGAATTTGATCCACAGCATGGTCCAAAAAATTCACAGAAGGCAAGTAAAATAGCTCAGCAGGTCAAGGTACCTAATAGGTTTTCTGCCCCTCCCCCATAATAAGTTTCCCCATTGGCTCAGTAAGCCACATCAAGCAGAACTGAAAAAGTATAACAGATATATTGAACAAAGCAACTCCCGAAAGTTCTCTGGTCCCAGAGATCAGGGCTGGAGAAGCTGCACACCCAAGCCAGGGAAGGAAAGTTTTATAGACTGCATGTGAGGGGTGATGATGTGTCTGCCACAAGCTGAGTTTGTGCCCAAGTATAATCAAAAGCGGAGCACTTGGGTGGGGACTTGGGCGGCTGACAACTTCAGGGGAGGAAGTTGCAGCTGCCGCCAAGAGTGCAGAAGGGGGCTTCAGATGCCTTCCCTTTGTTTAGAGACTCTCTGGGTAGGTGGGGTTTGGGGGGATGGAGGAATGGAGGGAGGGAGGGAGGGAGGGAGGGAGGGAGGGAGGGAGGGAGGGAGGGAGGGAGAGAGGGAGGGAGGGAGGGAGGGAGGGAGGAGGAGGACATCCTGGATCATACAGGGGCAAGCCAGAGGATTCGCCCGAACAGTACCTTTGGCTAAGCCCAGTGACCTGAATTTGATCCCTGGCACCCAAATGTTTGAAGGACAGAAACAATTCCCACAATTGGTGCTCTTTTTTCCTTTCTTTGTTTGTTTGGGGGGGGTGTTTGTTTTTTGGACAGGTTTTCTCTGTGTAACAGCTCTCTCACTTTGTAGACCGTGCTGGTCTCAAACTCAGAGAACTGCCTGCCTCTGCCTCCAGAGGACTGGGATCAAAGACGTGCACCATCACCACTGCCCAGCCTATAATCTGTCCTCTTGTCTTCACAAGTTTGCTGTGGCACATGTTAATCCCATCTATTGAGAATTAAGATCACTACCAAAGTTTAAGGCCAAATTTGAAGCAAGCTTTAATGAAATACTGGCCAGGTGGATGGACTCTGGCCAGGTCCATACCCAGGTTCCCAGGAAATGGCCCCTAGTCACAGTTTGCAGCAGCTTAAGAAGGAAAACCCTTGGGGGCTGGAGAGATGGCTCAGTGGTTAAGAGCACTGGCTGCTCTTCCAGAGGACCTGGGTTCAATTCCGAGCACCCACACGGCAGCTCACAACTGCCTGTAACTCCAAGATCTGACAGCCTTACACAAGCATACATGCAGGCAAAATACCAATGCACATAAAATGTTTTAAAAAGGAAAACCCATAATTCATTGCATTTCCCATCAGGTCCAATCAGGGGTAAGCATACATCCTGACGTACCTTGAGCCTATATCCAGTTGGGGGCAATCCTATATCCTAACATATTTTCTGCCTGCCTGTGAAAATATGCAGATGGGTGAAACAAACTTCTTTATGGGAGTAAAAAAACATGTGGCTTGTTATCTCCCATAAACAATAGCCTCCAGCATTTCAGGAACTATCTGTCCTTAGATAAGAGGCTTGCAGATCAGAGGCATTTTTGTTTCATGGGTCTCTAAACTTAAAATGTATCTTTGGTATCATATTTCCCCTTTGAGTTGTATCCTGAGTCAAATCCGTGACTCTAATGATGGGTACTTATTTATATTGGGATCTAATAAACATCAGCTTAATGGTACCAAGACAGGAATTATCATTTAGTTAAGGTATCAGTGATGTAAGAGCCAACAGCAATTAGCAGAAGCAGAAGGGCCAAAGGTCCTGTGATGGCTGACATCAGAGTTACTATCTAGAAGGGACCTGAAGTGAGAATTGGGACCAGTTACTTACTTCGTCTCAGGTCCCCTTTTTTGCTATAAGTTTTTTTTTTAATACATCCAGGTTATTTCTAATGATTCCTGAGTAGTTTGTATAGAAACAACAATTTTCTCTAAAATCTAAACAATAACATCTCTATTTTAATCGAACAGGTTGTGTGCCCTATCATACTACAGAACTATTTCAGCTAATGAATCTCCCTGTTGATAGATATAAATCTATTTGGTTTTAACAGGCAAATTCCTGGTATGCCAATAGGCACTATAAGTAGCTATTTTGTCCCCAATGCCAGAGTTTCCTTTTGTCATACCATTTCAGCCTGTTGGGGGGCAGGGGGCAACTTACTCTCTTTTCTAACTACTTCCTGCTAAAACTAGGACATTGTTGTCAGGGTCCAGGAAGGCTGGAACGGTAGTCAAAGGCCAGAAGGGAATTCAGGCAATGGGACATTCATCAGAAGCATCTGATTCACTGACCCAGCTGAAGAGCCAAGGAGCATTCACAATGGCTGGCTGGACTGGTCCACATCTGCTTTCAGCAAGTCCAGGGCTCATATTTGTTTGCAGTAGGTTGTAGTCAGAAGCTGATACCTAGTTGTGTCTGTCAGTCAACTGGAAATCTGCTGAGACAGATATAGACTAGGGAGGGACAGAAGTCAACACATAGGAACTTAAAGGAAAATCTTACATGTGGAACTTTCAGGCCCATTAATCCTAGTAGTTGGGGGAGAGAAGGAGCTCCATCCAATGCCATCTTCAGGAATAGACAGGTGGGGAAGGAATCTGAGGCTGTACTTATCTGGAGTCCTTTTGATCTATGAGACGTGGATCCAAGTCTTATTACTCCTTTGATTCTCTGAAGCTTACATAATTTTTTTTACAAAAAGACATAAAAGTTTTAGATATATTAGCATTACCAGTCTGTACTGAATTCCACATTGTAGAAAAAGCAGCTAACAAGTGTCTGTAAAATAGCTGGAGTAGATTCATACCTTTGAGTTCTAGCAAAAGCTATAGATTTGTTTTAAAAGCATGAACATGTTTTCTCTGTTCAGTGAGCCAGATATGAATTAGACTGAACTGTCTTTAGCCCAGTGAGAAGCACCTTTAAGTCTATATTTAGAAGACAACCAACCGGGAGGTGGTGCGCATGCCTTTAATCCCAGCATTTGGGAGGCAGAGCCAGGTGGATCTCTGTGAGTTCGAGGCCAGCCTGGGCTACCAAGTGAGTTCCAGGAAAGGCACAAAGCTACACAGGGAAACCCTGTCTCCAGAAAAAAAAAAAAAAAAAGACAACCAAAAGAAATCTAAAATATTGAGCTTGTGACTGAACAGTAAGTAGTCAGTGGTCTACCAGCTTATCAGAACTCTATTGATCAATTTAAAAGTCTGAACTTTTGAAATCTTAGTGTAACAATAGCATAAAGGGGGAAAGAAATTAGAAACAGTTTTCATTTTGCATATCTTAAATCACTTATTTAGACATTTACAACTTGCATTTACATCTTGAATCGTTTTCTGAGACCCTCAAAACTTACTAAGCTTTCACATCCACAAAACTTCATATAACTTAGACCCTCAGAACTTACATAGACATTAACACTTTTTATTTCCATTTAATCATTTAACAGAAACATAACCAGTTATTAACTGAGACCAGCTGCAGCCAGCTTGTTAGCTCATTTCACACATAAAAATTAGACTTTGCCTTTTCTAGAGCAAGGCAAATCTGTCTATCTTCTCAACAGGATACCTAGTAGCTCTAGAAAAAGCAAGGCCTAATTTTTACATATGAAATGAGCTGCAGCCTTGGGGGAGAAATTGGTTGCCTGTTGCTGCTAAGCTGACAAAAATATAGTTAGCCTAGCTATCAACACCACCAGAGATCTGAGAAGGATAAATTATAGCATGAAGTGTAATCCAAATGGCCAATGCACCAACTAAAATGACAGAGACCAGTCCATTACCCAGGCGGTCATCCCAGACTCCTGTGCTCTCCATAGCATTGGGGGCAGAGTTACCAGGACAGCTTCAGTCTTTGGCTGACAGGTCCAGAAGGTGAGAGGCTTTCCTGTAGAGGAGGAACATGGGAGAGACTGAGCTTACTTTATCTAGGCAAAGTGGAGCAATCAAATCTTCAGTGTCCTGCTTGTACAGTTTGGGCCAGGTCCTGCAGGCAAGTGTTGCACTGGGGCAGTCTTGCCCAGTAGTTAGCATTATCACAATCCAGGTAGAGACATGGGATGCCCTTTGATCTTCTTTGAAGACCTTAGGGTGCTGGGAGTCTCTGTCTATCATAGTCAGCTTTTTCCATTAAACATTTTAAATTCCATATTCATCACCATTATTTATTAAGTATATCTGAGCTAAACCTACACTTAGCCTTGAAAATCTACCTAACATGACTACAAGTTTGATTGTTTTTTTTGGGGGGGGGGTGTTTCAAGATAGGGTTTCTTTGTAGCTTTGGAGCCTGTCCTGGACTAGCTCTGTAGACCAGGCTGGCCTCGAACTCACAGAGATCCACCTGCCTCTGTCTCCTGAGTGCTGGGATTACAGGCATGTGCCACCACCGCCCAGCAAGTTTGATTATTATAGATGACTAATTACTGATCTGTTATTTCTTTTATTTATTTATTTATTAATTATGTATCCAGTATTCTGCCTGCATGTGTCCCTGCAGGCCAGAAGAGGGCACCAGATCTCATTACAAGTGGTTTGTGAGCCACCATGTGGTTGCTGGGACTTGAACTCAGGACCTCTGGAAGAGCAGTCAGTGTTCTTAACCACTGAGCCATCTCTCCAGCCCCTGATCTGTTATTTCTTAATTATACATTATATTTTTAAATGAGCTGAATAGGTATAATACCTTAAACAAGAGTAGAAACATATATTTAAAGTATAACAAAAATAACCTTAAATTTGCATCGATATACAAAAATCCATACCAATGTGAAATATTTGAGACTAGTAGTTTTTGGGTTCAAAGTAGATTCAATAATCTGCCCTTTTATCATACCATTTCTATTTTAAAAGTAGATTCAATAATCTACCCTTTTATCATAACATTTCTATTTTAAAAGTAGATTCAATAATCTACCCTTTTATCATAACATTTCTATTTTAAAAGTAGATTCAATAATCTGCTCTTTTATCATAACATTTCTATTTTAAAAGTAGATTCAATAATCTACCCTTTTATCATAATATTTCTATTTTAAAAGTAAATTCAATAATCTACCCTTTTCTATATCCCATCCCCCCCTTTCTAAAAAAAAATCCCTGAATCAAGCCCTCTTTGTTTATTTTCCTCTCTGACCATGACCAATGACTTACAACCCATCCCCCTCAACAATAACCAACATCCACTGAATGACCAGAAACCAACCACCTCATCTCTTGGAAATGTGGGCATCAGGTTCTCTAGACTGCTTCCTATTGTGAGGGGGTGTGGGGGGGTGAGGGGAGGGGTGGCATCTCTAGGGGATCCTTAGGAAATTGGGAAAATGCTCAAGCCCTGGAGAACTAGCTGCATTATTTTTTTGTTTAGTCTCTGTGCGATGGATGGGAAAGTATAGAGCTTATCTGGAGTCCTGGCTGGAGAAGGCTGTGAAGCACAGCCATCTCAGATGGCAGCTTTGAAGTTGTTCTGGATGTAGATTTTTGAGGAAACTGTCACTGAGGCATTCTGAGAGGATGGATTATTTAGGCTATTTGTCTTGTCTTTATTCATGTCTGGTCCTTTTGTTGTGAAAACATACAAACTTTTAAATGTAACATACATATCTATCCATATTAACACAAGTATGGAATGTACGGTGTGCACAAATCCAGCTAAAGATGATTTGTCTTATGTTTGAGCAGGTAAAAGGCATCTGTCAACTTTGTAAGTCTGTTTGGACTACATAACCAAACTGTTATGAGGACTCTGTAGCCAACAATATTTATCATGTCTCATCCAGTCTCTGAACTCTTCCCATGTAAAGGGATCAGCATATATGTCACATGGCTTTCTCCCTCACATCTGCAGCCAAGATTCTCAGGAGGTCTCCCCCTTCAAATCTGATCTTTATTAATTTAAGAAATAAAAAAAAAAGAAATCGATAGTATTTCATTTTGTGGAAACAAAAGCACAACCTCTCTCCAAAGGTAACACATTTCCTGACTTCCATTCTGAAGCCAAGACATCCCTAAAAGCATTTAAGCTAGTTTAATTCAGCAGTTCCTTCCACAATCCAATGTCTCTCAGCAGTTGCCATTCACTCATCAGCACTTCAAAAATTCAAAGTCAACAAAGCAACATACAGAATCCAGATGCCCGGTGTATTTCACATCCTTACATGGCTTTTTTTAAATATTATTTTACTCTTTCTTTAAAGACTTAATTTTTTTAAAATTATTTGCATCACTATTATTTTAATTGATAAATAAAAACATGCACTGTATACATTGTACAATTATTATATCAAGTTAGTTGACATACATATCATGTTACTTAGAATTTTTTATACTGAGGCACTTGAAATTTCCAAGTTATTTTGAAATATACAGATTATTATTATTATTATTATCAAATTCTATCATTTTAGTATGTTATAAACCTCATAAGTTATTCCTTCTACAATTTTATTTTATTTTTTAAGACTTAATTATTTTTAAACTATTTATTGTTATGACTATATTTATTTTTTCTTTCTTTAGCACCTAAGCACATTTTCAAGCACATTATAACCTGTTCAGAGGTTTTCTCAGCCTGGACCTGGCTTTTCCCCGCCAAGTGTAGCATTCTCTGACTGTGTGAGCCAAAACCTAAACTGTTAGGCAGCCACTGGGCCCGCGGCCATGCAGCTATGGTGGCTGGCTCTGCCGGACTAGGTTCCCTGAGAGTCTAGCCTCATGCTGGCGGGAATAGGCAGGAGTCACATTTACTGCCCCAGCTCTGGGAAATTTTTGAGTCCACATTATGGAGTCCCAAGGAGCAGCAACCCACTGTTGTGAGTGCTTTTGGAGAGGCCCAGGTGGCGACTGTGGTGGTGCTGACTGGTGTGGCTTTTCTGTCTATGTAGTCATGCCATGCATTGGATGCCAAATACAGTTTGATTTGTCTTAATCATCCTTAACAGTTTACAGTAACTTATTAGCTTTCATAAGACTAGGACTTGCTGGGGTAAGGCTTTTGAGCAGGGACTGGGGGAGCCTAGAGACTAGCATGGCCCTACACAAGTTAATAGGCACCACAGCCATATGTTAATGGGAGGGCCACAAGTTCCTTCTCCCAGACATAAGAATAACTCCATTTTTATCAAGCAGGAAGTTTCTTCAAGCTCCTGAAGGATTGGGGGCTTTTGTCTAATACCTGACCTTGGGAAAAGGACTTTATAGCTCTATCTGTTAAGTTTCAGCCTTAAACAAGCAACACTTTCTTTTTTGGTTTTTCGAGACAGGATTTCTCTGTGTAGCTTTGGAGCCTGTCCTGGAACTCACTTTGTAGACCAGGCTGGCATCAAACTCAGAGATCCGCCTGGCTCTGCCTCCCAAGTGCTGGGAATAAAGGTGTGTGCCACCACTGTCTGGCCAAAAAAAAAAAACAAAACCACTTTCTGAATTGAAGCTTCTTTAGTATCAAAATAAAACTTTCAAGTAATAAACACAGTCCACAGAGACTGGGAAGTTTCCTGATCCTTTTATAGTATACCATTACAGAATATAACAGTTTCTTAAATGACTCAGTTTATCAATATAGCTTAAGCTTAACAAAGTTAGCAAAGACAAGTAGGCTAGACATACATTTTCAAGCATGACTATATATCTTAGGTAAGGATAGACATGCTCTAAGTCAGTGGTTCTCAACTTTCCCAATCCCTTCAATACAGTTCCCATGACTGTGGTGACCCCTCAAGCACAAAAATCATTCTCATTGCTATTTCACAATTGCAGAATCTCAATGAAAACATCAACAGGCAAGTGGTCCTAGGCTACCCCTGCAAAAAGGTCTTTCAACTCCCAAAGATTCATGACCGGTAAGTTGAGAAGCTGCTCCAAGCCTTGGCCACACTGCTTAGGTCATTGTCTTGCTGCATCATAAGATAGAAACATCCCAGTTTCTGGTGTTTAGTATTTGGTGCTCATAGCTGTGGCCTTAACTTTTAGCTTTTTATTTATCTTTAAGTTCAAATATTAATATAAAACATTTTATAAACTTAAAATGTCCCACAGCCTTATAAATTTAAATATTTTAAAAGCTGTTCCTTAAAAATATTGAGTTTTTTAAACTTTCTGTAAAACTCTAAAATTTCCACTTAAAAAGTTTAAACTCTCTCGACTGTGTGTTCCTGCCCTATCAAAAATAAAGTACCCTTTTTTACTTCAAGAGGGAGAAAACGGGGCATAACTGCAATCTGCCTAAGGTCAAGCCAAGCTCCAACAGTGCAAAGAATTCAGAGCTCAGTATCTGGGATTCATTCGCAATCTTTTGGGTTTTCTCAAGAGGCTTGGATCACCTCTTTGGCCCCACCCTCATCAGCATTACATGTAGCCTGCCTTCTGGATCTCAGCCTGCTCCATTTCATTGTGGCTGGTGCTTCTGGTGACTATCACATGGCACTGGCATTTCCAAAACTGCTAAGGTCCACCATTGCAACTGGGCTTTCTTGAGAAACTCTAGCCCTGTGACACATTGGCAAGCCTCAGCTGTTCCCCATTACCCCTTAAAACCAATTCCACCTGGGGGACTCTTAAATTACAAGGTTTAGCTGCCAGAGCAAGGTACATTCTTGCATATAAATGCATGGAGGTTCACCTTAAATACTTTATTAAGCAAACATTGTTTTTGAATCCTGTCTTTCATAAATCTTGTTTTCAAGACAGGACAGGAATTATCATACAAAAATCCATCCTAATTCAAAATATCTTGGAGCCCATTTGTTGCATCCTTGGTAGACCCACTCCATGTGGTCACCTTTAATCAAGATGGTGGTGAAATTACATGACATTTATCTTCTCTAACCCTAGCTCAGACACATGGCTGAGCGAAAATGGCAAAGTCACATGACATCCACCTTCTCCAACTCTAGCAAAGATGGCAACCAGCCATGTGGCTGCCTAAAGATGTGGCAATCCAAAATGGAGTCATGCCTGTGTTTCCTTTCAAATTACTTATGCATAGATTTTTAATTATCAACTCCTGGTGTTACTAGTTTTAACCTTTTCCATATTTTACCATATCCAACAAAATAAACTAATAAATCTCAAGGTGCAGAATGTTCACATAAAGGAAACCTCATTTTTTGGCTGCTCTGCTCTGCTTTCTTTGCCTGTCACTGTGCCAAGCAGTTCAACTGACACAGTGACAGAAGAAACAAATGTCTAAACATGCCATAATCCACCGCTAGAGCCAGCTTTCCAATAAAGAACAGCATAAAACAACTTTAATGTTATCCACACCCAAAAGACTTCTGAAAGCCTACTAACCCAAATCCAGTGACCAGATCACCACAGAAAAAATCTGAGCCCTGGCCATAAGTGCAGCCATGGCAACGGTGGTGATTGGCTGCTGTCGGCAGCAGAGACAGCAAAAATATCCACCACACCCATTTTTGTCTCAGCTCCTTGCTTGCAATAAAATTTATGGACACAGCAGAAAACACAGACATAATTTTCCAACAAAACCAGGAGGCACAGGCCAGGCAGTGGTGGCGCACACCTTTAATCCCAGCACTAGGGAGGCAGAGCCAGGCGGATCTCTGAGTTCGAGACCAGCCTGGTCTACAAAGTAAGTTCCAAGCCAGGCTCCAAAGCTACGCAGAGAAACCCTGTCTCAAAAAAACCAAAACCAAAAACAAACAACAACAACAAACCAAGGAGACAGAACCCTACAACCCTCTTGAGAAACAGACAGACAAAACATTTCAACAAGACAAACTTAGAAACACACCAAAAAACAAAGACAAAACTTTTCAACAAAACGAGCATACACAACTTTCTTGAGAAACAGATGAAACTTTCCAACAAGACAAAACATTCCCTGGGAAACAAAACTTTCTAACCAGAACCAGATGAGTGGGAGATGCCTTGCTATATACCCTAGACAGGAGAATATTGGGGTCCTGCCCAACCCCCTCCATATCCCAGATAGGGAACCCCAAAACAGAACCAGACTATGACTCACCAGGAAGCCTCTGCAGAGTCTTGCTACGTTTCTCAGCTTGGAAGTTAACTCCTAGTCTGAGAACTGAAGACAGCCTCAGAGCCATGGAATGTCTCAAGGTGCGTTCCTCCAGAAGTGGCCCCTCAGGCCAGGAGTTCCTGAGTGAAGGTCCAGCTTTAGAATTTGGGTGGGTGGTCTGAATCTTGCTAGGGCGTCCAGAAAATGTTAATCCCACCAATCGAGAATAAGATCACTACCACAGTTTAAAGCTAAATTTGAAGCAAGCTTTAATTAAAGACTGGGTAGGTGGATGGGCTCTGGCCAGGTCTACACCCAGGTTCCCAGGAAAACGGCCCCAAGTCACAGTTTGCAGCAGCTTAAGGAGGAAAACCCAGCCAGGCATGGTGGCACACACCTTTAATCCTAGCATTCGGGAGGCAGAGGCAGGCAGATCTCTGTGAGTTTGAGGCCAGCTTGGTCTACAGAATGAGTCCCAGGACAGGCTCCAAAGCTACAGAGAGAAACCCTGTCTTGAAAAAACAAACAACCAAAAAAGAAAATCCCTAATTCATTGCATTTCCCATCAGGTCCAATCAGGGACAAGCATACATCCTGACATACTTCCTGCCTGTGGACCTCCCACCCACATGTGATCAAGCACATCCGGTGCAGATGGGTCAAACAAACTTGTTTAGGGGAATGAAAAATAGGAGGCTTGTTATCTCACACAAAAAATCGCCTCCAGCATTTCAGGAACTATCTGTCCTTGGGCAAGGGGCTTGCAGATCAGATTTTTGTTTCATGGGTCTCTATGGCATAGTAATTAAAACTTCAGTTGTGACATTGGCTCTCATGAATGTGTGTAGAAGCACACATACAAAATAAAAAAAATGAGTAATGTAATTAAATTTTTCCCCATTAATACAAAGGCTAGGAGTTCAGTGGTAGAATGCTTGCTTAGCATGCTTGATTTCCTAGTTTGATCCTAGCACTTTATAAATCAAAATAAATTGATACAAATGTACTACTATGATACAGGGTTGTCAAAAATGGGAGAGGCTGTTATGCCTAGATCGCGAGGACCCCCAAAAGACCACCATGGAGACCGAATCCCACATATAAAAGCAAAGAGCCTTTATTTCAAGATCCAGAGCTTGGTCCCTCTGTCTGTCCGACACAGTGGTGAGAGCAGAGAGCCCTGAGCCCAGGTGGGGCAGAGTTTTTATCATAGCAGAGGTTGGGGGGAGGGGATTTCCAGGGTCCAGGACCCTGATTGGCTGGCAATTGTCTAGGGGTATCTGTAAAACAAAAACTAGGTGTCTGCTAGACTCAAGGGTATCTGGCCACCTTATCTAATGGTTGGAATGTTTGGGATGTCAGGTGCTTCCTCATCCCTGGGTGGATCCCTGGGTGGTATCAGCTTAAGGCTTTTCCTGGATCTGGGTGTTGCCTGCCAGTAAGCCTGTCACAGAAGCTGTGTCTAGGCCCCTAAGCCTGTCATGGCTGCTATGTGGTCAACCTGTTTTGGGGCTCTCCACAGAGGCATCACATGTGTGGAAGCAAGGAATTATACACTCTGATAAATTCTGCTGTGAACTTAAAACAGCTATTTATATGAATACAAAGACAAAACCTCAACCCATGGATTTTCATAGGTCACATGAAATAACAGATAAAAGGGCTTAATTTGGCCCAGATGAGTTTTCTTTTAAGAGGAGGATACCTGAGCTTGGGATGTAAGTGTTGGTATTATGTACAAGGTCCTGGGTCTGATCCTCAGCACCGCATAAACTGTGTGTGGTAGTATATGTTTGTAGTCCCTGTATCTAGGAGGTGGAAGCCAGGAGCATCAGAAACTCAAGGTCACCCTCAACTATTTGTCAATTTGATGCTAGGCTGAGATACCTGAGACCTTGTCCCAAAAAATCAAAAACAAGGGAGTGGTGGTGAGCACCTTTAAGCTCAGCACTGGAGAGGCAGAGGTGGGTAGGTCTCTGTGAGTCTGAGGTGGGCCTGGTCTACAGAGTGAGTTCCAGGACAATGTAGAGAGACCCTGTCTCAAACAAACAAACAAAAACATGAAATGGGATAGCACCAGACACTGTGGTACTCATCTGTAATTTCAGCCCTCAGGAGGCTGAGACATCTAGGAGGATGGTGAGTTTGATGCCAGCTGGGACTAAATAATAAGGCCCTTTTCAAAGGAGAGAGACGAAAATAGATAGACAGATGGACAGACACACAGTCATTTTGCTGCCCAGGCTAGCCTGGAACTCTTAGGCTCAAACAATCCTATCTCAGCCTGCCAAGTAGCTAGGATTACTGGCATGCAGCACGGCACCTAGCCGCCTTTTGTTTTAGTGCCCTCTCTGACCCATGTTTCCTCTCAGCTGCTACCCATGGGAGGGAAGTCCAGAGCGTCAGGCCTTTATCTCAGTATGCTGAAGCATCAGAGGCTTTGTCAGTAGCTCAGCTACGGGGCTTAACTGGTGACATTGCAAGCCAGGCCTCTGGGAACGACCACTGATCTCTGTCAGGATCGGGGTTCTATACTCAGCTCAGACATCTGAAAGGCATTGGGTACCTACCCTATTTATCCCATCCTATAAACAGTGTTATGGCTTGAATATGAGGTAACCCCATAGTCTCCTGAACTCATCCTTAGTTAATCGGTGATTGAACTAAAGACACATTGCTCGATCATGCTCTCGCTGCCTTACCCCTGAATGGGTGGGTTGCTGTTTTATACAGAGGAGGATGGAGCCAGACACAGTGGTCTAAAATTTCTAAAACTGTAATTTCAGAAGTCTGGAGCCTTAGGCAGGGGTACCATGAGGCATTCTAGGCTAGCCTGGACTATATAGTAAGACCATGTATCAAACAGACAAAAAAAGAGAAGAGGAGCAAACCCACCAACACAGGAAGTGCATTCATTTTTTATTATAACTCAGGTGGTGGCTGTGTCTTTTTCCCCATTGGCTGGAACCCAACCTCACAATCCTATATGATTGTCTGAAAAGAGTTGGCCCACTACACCAAATGGAGGATGGGAAGGAGATCACTGCTTCCAGGAGAAAAGGTCACTGCTCCAGACCATCAAATATCGAGAATGGAACAGTGGGCCTTTGTATAAACAAACACGGAGAAGATTAAAACATTTGCATAAAAGCGCCGGGCGGTGGTGGCGCACGCCTTTAATCCCAGCACTCGGGAGGCAGAGCCAGGCGGATCTCTGTGAGTTCGAGGCCAGCCTGGTCTACCAAGTGAGTTCCAGGAAAGGCGCAAAGCTACACAAAGAAACCCTGTCTCGAAAAACCAAAAAAAAAAAAAAAAAAAAAAAAAAAACATTTGCATAAAAGTCTTACAAGGTGGGGGAGATAAAAAAAGATCATACTTCCTGGTCCTAAACAGAGTTTTATAGTATTTGATAGAAAAGACATCTGTTTCATATTTCTTACAATATGCAGCTAGGGCCTTCCTTGAAAATTCAATCTTCCTGCCTCAGCATCCTGAGTGCTAGGATTCTAGGTATATGCCGCCACACCCAGACTTAACTTGAGTGAAGTATTTCCTCCCTTGAGTTCCTGCTGATAGTTCTGTGCTCACAGTAGTTACAGTTTTGTTATAATTACACTCATGTGCTTGTCTCGCCCAGGAGTCTCATGGGCTGTGGGGCTTTGTCTTGTATAACAAATCCCCAGAGTCTGTTGACTGAAATGGAATCCCCTTAGGCATAAGGGTAGGTTGGGGAGCCTAAAGATTCCCTGCAATACATGCTGACTGGACCCAATATTGTACCAGACTTTCAAGGTATGGAGTCTGACCCAGCTGGGCCCAGCTGGAGCAGAGAAAATTCTGCTAAGAATGAGATGTTGAAACCAAGATAATTGCAAAGGTGCAGCTGAGTCTGGGGAGGTCCGGCCAGCCTTACACACACTGTGCAATGGCCCTGAGAGTGTGGAGAGGTCCAGCCAGCCTTACACACACTGTGCAATGGCCCTGAGAGTGTGGAGGCCCAGCCAGCCTTACACAGACTGTGCAATGGCATTGAGAGTGTGGAGGCGGGCTGTATTTCACATGAACTAAATAGACCTGCACGTACATTTAGCAACCCAAACATCACATTTAGTGCTCTTTTAATTTAATATTAGATTCCATAAACCTACAATGGATAGATTTCATGGCCTTTTAGGTATGGAATGAGATACTTGGAAGTACTAACCAAAAAAAGTATTCAAAAGGTTAATTTTGCTTATAACAATAAATTAGTTCAAATTCCAGCTTTGAGCTCAAGGAAGGCTTTCTTTTGATTTAATTTATTGTTTTTTTTTTGACAATGGGTCTCTGTATTCTAGTCTAGTCTAGCTCTTGAACTTATTAATTATGTGGACCAGGCTGGCCTCAAAATCTTAGCAGCCTTCTGCCTGAGCCTCATAAATGCTGAGACTACAGGTATCAGGTGTATGCCTGCCACCATGCCTTACTTTGTTGATGTTTTGTTTGTTTGTTTATTTGTTTGAAACAGGGTATCACAGTACCCCTGGCTGGCCTCCAACTTGTGATGTATCTTAAGAAGACCTTGAATTTAGGATTCTCCTACTGTAAGGGCTAAAGTTATCTTTTAAGTTTAAATTACTGTACATAAGAAAACTATAAAACAAAAATGCCTCTAATCTATAATCCTCCCTTGTCCAAGGACAGATAACTTCCTAGGAATGCTGGGGACTGTTCATGTAAGATAATAAGCATGGCCTCATGGTAGTGACACACTCCTTTGATCCCAGCACTCTACAGGCAGAGGCAGGCAGATCTCTGTGAGTTTGAGGCCAGCCTGGTCTACAAAGCCAGTTTCAGGACAGCCAGAGCTGTTACAGAGAAACCCTGTCTTGAAAAACAAAACAAAACAAGATAACAAGCTACATGATTTCACCTCTCTACACAAGGTTGTTGGCCCCAACTGCATAGGATATGTTTGATCGAACATAGCTGGGAACTATATAGGCGGGAACATCAGGATGCATGCTGGCCCCTGATTGGAAATACATAGCCTTGTGGGAGTTGCCTTTATAAGCAACTTTATAACCTGACTAACTTGGTTCGTGGCCATTCTCTGAGAATCCCAGGTATGGACCTGGCCAGTGCCCATTGTCCTGGCCAGTGCCCATTGTCCTGGCCAGTGCCCATTGTTCTGGCCAGTGCCCATTGTCCTGGCCAATATTGAATAAAGCCTACTTCAAATGTGGCTCAAAAACTGTGCTAGTAGTCTTATTCTCGCCTGGTGGGATTAACACTGCTTCTGCCTCCCAAGTGCTAGGATATGGATCAATCCCTTATCATGATACTTGATTTGCAAATATCTTTCCCATCCCATAGGTTGACATTTCTTTATTAATAGAGCCATTTGATAAACAGAAGTTTTTAGTTTTGATGGAATCCAACTTTTTTTTATTGCTTGTGCTTTCATTATTATATCTAAAGCCAAAACATTGCTAAATCCAATGTTAAGCTTTCCTCTGTGGTTTCTTCTAACAGTTCTATAGTGTCAGCTCTTAGGTTTTCTTTTTGTTGTTTGTTTTTTTCAAGACAGGGTTTAACTTTGAAGCCTGCTTCTTTCTTGTCTTTGCACTTGTAATAGTCCTCCTGCCTCAGCCTCTGGACTCCTGAGATGAAGAAAGTGAGGCACTTGCTCAGTTCCTGAAGTTTCTGTGCTGATTTTTAGGGAGAGGTGTCTGGATGATTTATCTAGTGATGACTGGTTGTTGAAGTCACCTAGAATTACTGTACCTGAATTCACTTTTCCCCTTTATGTATAGCAATATTTGTTCTAGGAGGTTAAGTGTCCCAATATTTGGTGTGTATGTATTTACAGTTGTTTTATTATTATTATTATTATTATTATTATTATTATTATTATTATTATTATTATTGGTTTTGGTGCCTTCCTGGATCTCGCTCTGTAGACTAGGCTGGCCTCGAACTCACTGAGATCCACCTGGCTCTGCCTCCTGAGTGCTGAGTTTAAAGGCGTGCGCCACCACTGCCAGACAGAAGGAACATCTTTTAATTGAACACTTAAGACTTTCTGTATTCAAGGCTACTACTGAAAAGTATGAAAAAATGTCTCCCTCTGTGTCTAGAGGTTTGCTGGTTTACCGAGTTAATGCTTGACACTCTTGGTGAATTCTCATTTGTTTATTCTTCTTGTGCGATGTATTCTTTCTGGAACTCTCTTGCTTCTCTATACAGATTTCCTTTAAATATCTTCGGCAATGCTTGCTGAGTGGTCATGGTTTGAGTTCATGTTTATCATGGAAACCTTTTATTTCTACTATTTTAATTTAAAAATGTGCTTATTTACTTAGTTATTTGGTTTTTGTAGACAGGGTCTCACTACGTTGTCTAGGTTGGTCTCAAGCTCTCAGCAATCCTCCTGTCTCCCAAGTGCAGGGATTAAAGACAAAACCACCATGCTTGGCCAGAAGAAAAAAGAGTCGGATCCTTTGGACTTGGAGTTATAGATAGTGAGCCACCCAATGTGAGTGCTAGGATCTGAACTGTGGTCCTCTAGAAAAGCAGCAAGAGCTCTTAACCACTGAGCCACCTCGCAGCCCTCCTCTTTTAGTTTTAAAGGATATTGTTGCTGAATATAGTCATTTGAACGACAGCTGATTGGTTTGGTGGCTTGAAATACATCAACCTATATTTTCCTGGTATGTAGTACTTTGAAGTAGCTTTGGACTTCTCTTGCTGTTTCAATATTCTTCCTGTGCCCTCTGCTCTTGGCATGTTAGCTAGAATATGATGCTTAGAGGTTCTTCTCTGGTCATAAAGCCAAGGATAACTTTGTGCTCCTTATCTTACTGCTTCCATCTTCCAAGTGGTGGGATTACAGGTATGGACATTATGTCTAGCTCTCCCTTTGGAGAGTGTCCTCCTGGACATGGATACCCGTTTCTTTCCCTAGATTTGAAATCTTTGGGGCTATAGAGATGACTCAGTGGTTAAGAGCATATGCTGTTCTTGCTGAGGACTGAGTTTGGATCCTAGCACCCATGTCAGAGGACTCACAATCACCTGTAACTGTAGCTCTAGGGAAACCAGCACCTTCTATCTTCTACATGTACTGGCATACACATGGTTTATACTCTCACAGACATAAACCTGTGAATAAAAATACTTCTTTAACAAAAGAATCTCATTATAGATAGATGGTTGTGAGCCACCATGTGGTTGCTGGAAATTGAACTCAGGACCTCTGAAAGAACAGCCAGTGCTCCTAACCTCTGAGCCATCTCTCCAGAGCTCAGTCAGTAGAGCATGAGGCTCTTTATCTCAGGGTCGTGGGTTCAAGCCCCACATTGGGTGCCATTTCTTATGATCAATTCCCGTGAGTCTATTAAATGGGTAACAGAATTTATTAAGATATAAATTGAGGAAATACACTCATGATTACAGAACAGAGTAGATAGCAGAAGTAGTCCTCTGATCTGAGCAGGAGTGAATCCCTTCTCCAACCCCTTATAAGAGGTCACGTACAACGTCAGGAAGCACCACATCCTTTGGGCCTTATAGCCCAAGGTCATGGGCAGAGCAGATACTACTACAGAAGAAAATTTGGGTTTTTTGAGACAGGATTTCTCTGTGTAGCCTTGGATGTATTGGAAATCACTTTGTAGACCAGGGTGGCCTAGAACTCACAAAAATCTGCCTGCCTCTGGATTAAAAGCTTGTGCCACCTTTGCCTGGCAGGTGCTATAATTTTGGTTGAATACATTTTCTTTGCCTTCAATTTGTATCTCAGTTCCACCTTCTAGAATACAGGTTCATTGGTTTTGTCTCTGTGTTCTAGATGTCTTTGTTGTTGTTGTTATTTTGAGACAGAGTTTCTCTGTGTGTCCCTGACTATCCTGGAACTCCCTCCGTAGACCAAATTGGCCTTGAACTCAGATCCACCTGCCTCTGCCTCCTGAATGCTTGGATTAAAGGCGTGCACCGCTACTGCTCAGCTGCCTTAAAGATCTTAAATGCTATGGTTATGATTTTTAAAATTACTATCTAAATGTAATATTTCTTTAGCCTTGTTTTCAACCCCTGATATTTTCTACTAGTTGGTCTATTTTACTGTGATGCCTTCCTTTTTCTTTCTTTCTTCCTTCCTTCCTTCCTTCCTTCCTTCCTTCCTTCCTTCCTTCCTTCCTTTCTACAGGGTTTCTTTGTGTAGACTTAGTTGTCTGTAGATGAAATTCTAAACAGTCTTAGTAAATAAGAAACACAGAACCAAATACAGAGTTAAAGCCAAAGAGATCAGAGCAAGAGCCACGACTACCTTATCTGACCACCTTGCCACCATCACTTCCCCTGGGAGAGAGATCTTCTTCCTGTGTGACTTGTCTTTTTATTGCCTTTCTGTTCTGCCTTCTCATTGGCTCTAAACCCAACCACATGACTTCCTCATCACTGCCTGTCTATACAGACCTCCAGGTCTCTATGGTTGGTACTGGTATTAAAGGTTCGGGTCACGATGCTTGGCTGTGTCTTTGACCACACAGAGATTCTGCCTGCCAAGTGATCAGATTGAGGGCGTGTGCCACCACCGACAGACTTCTGCTTAATGGCTCGCTTTTACCTCTGATCTCCAGACAATTTTATTTATTAACATACAAATAAAATCACATTTGAGCACAAATAAAATATCACCACAGTTGTCCTGGAACTCATTCTTTAGACCAGGCTGGCCTTGAACTCAGAGAACCACCAGCCTCTGCCTTCCCAGTGCAGGGACTAAAGGCGTGAGATGCATCACTACTGCACAGTGTGGTGCTTTCCTTTAACTTCATTGTTATTATTAGTTTCCATTTTTTTTTTTTTTTTTTTTGGTTTTTTCGAGACAGGGTTTCTCTGCGTAGTTTTGTGCCTTTCCTGGAGCTCACTTGGTAGCCCAGGCTGGCCTCGAACTCACAGCGATCCGCCTGCCTCTGCCTCCCGAGTGCTGGGATTAAAGGTGTGCGCCACCACCGCCCGGCTAGTTTCCATTTTTTATTTTAAGTTTTTTAGCTCTTTAGTTGATTTATTAATATTCTTGAGCTTTTGTAATTTTTGAGATGGGGGTCTCATTTAGCCTTTAATTCCCACTACTGTCTCCCAAATGTTGAGATTATAGGCATGTTGTACTATGTCTGGCTTTATTCACCTTTTCATTCACCAAAGTTCCATGTTTTCAGCATTTCTATCTTTTTTGCTGAAGTTCTTGTCCAAGTCTTGACTTTATCATTTAGGTCTTTTTTGTTGTTACTATTAAACAACAAAACATTCTTAGAAACTACTTAAAACCTTTCACCATTCCTTATCGAACTCACAAGATAGTCTGCACACAAATTGCAAACTTGGGGAATTTTCATTAAGGAAAGATGAGTTTACTGTAATCTGATCTTTTACAAAGTTTTTTTTTTTTTTTAAAGATTTATTTATTTATTATGTATACAGTGTTCTGTCTGCACATATCCCTGCAAGCCAGAAGAGGGCATCAGATCTCATTACAGATGGTTGTGAGCCACCATGTGGTTGCTGGGAATTGAACTCAGGACTTTTGGAAGGGCAAGCAAGTGCTCTTAACCTCTGAGCCATCTCTCCAGCCCCTCTTTTACAAAGTTACTGCAAGGGTCAGCAAGATGGCTTAGTGGGTACAGACGCCTGCTGCCAAGATTAATGACCTGAGTTTGATTCTCGCACCCACGAGTTAAAAAGAGAGAAACAATTCCCACAAGATGTCCCCTGAACCCCACTTGTGCACATCTCCAATAAATAATTTTGTTTGTTTTTTGGTTTTTCGAGACAGGGTTTCTCTGTGTAACTTTGCACCTTTCCTGGAACTCACTCTGTAGTCCAGGCTGGCCTCAAAATCACAGAGAGCCCCCTGGCTCTGCCTCCCAAGTGCTAGGATTAAAGGCATGCGCCACCACCACCTGGCCTAATAAATAATTTTTTAAAGTTATTATATGTTATTGACAACATACTTCCTCTTTTATTATGTATTATTATGGTATGAATATGTATGATGTGGGGGTATGTACATGTAGTGGTCAGATGCAGACTATTGCAGTTAGTTCTAGCCTTCTACTTTTTTTTTCCAGAGACAGGGCTTCTCTGTGTAATTTTGGTGCCTGTCCTGGATCTCGCTCTGTAGACCAGGCTGGCCTCGAACTCATAGAGATCCACCTGGCTCTGCCTCCCGGGTGCTGGGATTAAAGGCGCGCGCCACTACCACCTAGCACCTTTTCAACTCTTGAAGCCAAATTTGCTTTATCTGTCACCCAAGGGTTTCTGTACTAGGAGGCCCCTGGGAAAAAAAATGAAAGACTGACCTTGGGCTACAAAGGGAAGTAAACCAGGTTTGAGGCATGCTTTGTCTATTTACAGCCTAGGATTAACTTGTTCTTACAGCAGCAAAGAATTTCCAGAAACATGCTGCTTTCTATCTCCCCCCTACCTCCGTCCTTTTCAAGAGGGTGCTGGACTGCCTTTAGACATCAGAACACATTTGTAAATCCCAGAAAGATAATCCAAATGGAAATTTATGTGTATTACACAGTGATAAAAACTTCAGATGCTTCAGAGCTTTTCAGAAGAGTTGATTGGAACAAGGTGAAGAGTATGGAAGAGTCTCAGAAGTCAAGCTGGTGAGTAAGAATGGAAAATGGAGAATATGTCAAATTTGTGTTACCTTTTTTGGGATCATCTGTGTCATATCTGAATTCCCAAATAGATAGTTTGGGAAAGCACACCTGAATGTTGATAACCTAATTTGTTCTGAAAGTAGCCATATCTGATATGTAGAGGTGTGAAAGCCCAGAAGTGAGATGGAGTTCAGAAGAGAATTTTTATACTATTAATTTCATGAGGAAAACAAAATAAAGCTTTTTTAAAAAATAGACCTATTTCCCTAATATTTTCATCTTTCACCCATATTCACTTCTGGGCGGGGGGGAGAAAGAGCCAAGGGAATGTAGTGAAGAAAGACAACTACAGAGCTCATAGGAAAGTGGAGAGTACTTGCTAACAATCTCCAACTCCAGGGAGAAAATCCTGTAACCTTAACCTGCGCCAGAGTGTCAGTGATTAAAAAAAAAAAAAAAAAAAAAGCCCCCATCCTCAGCCCCATTCCCCCGAGACTCTGCTACTCTTCAAGCTAATTCTGAAGACAGTTCGAACAACCGAAAGCGCTAGGTGGGTAGGGATAAAGGGCGAAGAGCAAGAATTATATGGCTCGCATCAACTCAAGGGAGAATAACTTTTTTTGGAGGCGACAGCCGTGGTAGCATTGACTATCGGCAGCAACGAGCTTACGCCAATGTAGTCTTTTATATCCGCATCATATCATTCCCGGTAAGTTTTGATATTATCCCAAACTGAGAGTGGCTCAGACTGTATTGTACAGATTCGTGTGTGTATTTGGTGGCTTATGAATACAAATCCATTCACATGGACCCACCACTTCCAGACAGATTCCGGCCTGGGATTTTTATTTTTAATCCCACTTATTCCTGAACAGGTCCTCTGTAGCAAATGCACCTTATTCAATAGGCAAGAATCACTGTTTAGTATCCGTCGCAGGGAAAGAACAACAGGGCTCACAGCGGAACTTTGCTGCGGGTGGCTCGTGTTCCCGTCCGGGTGGCCGGGTGAGCGGGACGGGAGGGGGAAGCTTTCTGGTGCGGACCGCGAGCGGAGGCTGAGAGCGCCGCCGCCGGAGAAGACCGACCCTCGGCCAGAGCCAGCCCGCGGCGCCCGGGCCTGGCTGGCTGCTTCCCGCCTCAGCCGCTGCTCCGGCTCCCGCCGCCGCAGACACCGTCCAGGCGGCCGCGGCGGAACGCGAGGTCCTTCGGCCCAGCCCGGTCCGGTGCGGCCCGGATCCGTGGCACGGGAGGTGAGAGCCCCTGCGGTCCCCTTACTCCCTGCCGGGGCCGCTGGGACCGGCAACAATGGGGACGCGGCCAGGGTCCCCGGCGTGCAGCAGCCTGGGGCAGCCAGCCACTCCTGACGGCTTGGGCCTTGGGGGAGCTGAGTCCGACCTGGGAAACTCCAGTGGCTGGAGGCTTAGCGGGGGTCTTGGCATCCACCCGGGGATTCAGTGGCTTGATATTTGGGGATTTCGTAGTCAAGGAAGGGAGTCGTAATTACCGAGACTTAACTACAGTGGCTGTGCGGTCTTGATGCTTGATACCGGCGCCCTAGACGCTGACCATATCGTGGCGTGGTTTGAGCGAAAGTGGTTGTAATTCGAATTTTAGGGGCCTCGGTGGCTTGGTCCCTAAAGCACACAGGGGCGCGTCCCTCCGTACCCCCTCGGGAGGTCTGGGAATGTATTAGACTGGGCTCGGGCTTGGGGAGAAGAGGCATGGAGAGTTTAGCTTCTCTGAGGTAATTGGTGACTAGTTCCTGGAAAGGCAGGAGCTTAGTTGGGCACAAAAGAGTTGAGCAAAGAGCTAGATGGATCCTTCGCGACTCAGATGTATTCGAGTTAAGAGTGGTTCTCAGGTAGGAAACTTGTCGCAGGAGTAGTGTTGGCTGCCTTGGGTTAGGATGAGGCCGACGTGAGTTGTGAGCTGGGAGGGAAGGAAGATGGCCGGCAAGCTGCTGGGGTCGAAGAATTGGCTTTATGTGGGTCATGGTGGCGGTCCCGGAGTAGAACAAGAGCACTTTGCACAGTGGGCTTCCTGATAGAGAATGACCTCTTACTGCGGAGGAGTGGGTGACTCAGATCTGTGAGATTGCTGCTCTCGCAGGCGGATGTGGCTGACTGTGTTGGTGCCTGGACTTTGAGGCTGGAGTGGGTATTTTTTTTTTTTGAGGGGGGGGGCGCGTTAATGAATTTGTTCCAGAGGAGAGGACAGTGTGGACCTTCCCTTCCTACTCCAAAGTCAAAGTGGTGGCTGTCGCTGGCAGGCGTTTAAGTAAGGAATTTCTTAGTGGTATTTGAATCCAAAGCTTTTCTCTGTTCATTTTTTCCCTTTTCCCCTCTTTATTGAACTATGACTCATACTTTGTTTTTAGCACTGTGGCTATTGTTTGTAACGATAGACAAACTTAGACCCAATAATAATGTTGTAATCCTTGGAGCTTTCAGTACAATTCTTATAAATACAAACTAATTTAAAAGACTTCATTAATTTGTTTTCTGTTATTTTAATAAATGTAACTACAGAGGATGTGAAAAAAAAACTTATCGTTTCTGCTGTTCAAAGCTCTTTACATCCTTAAATCCATGAAATTTCATTGTCTCTTACTGCTGTGATTCCAGTCTGTTAAATCTTTTGTCATCATTTTAGCATCCTTGCTAACTCTCACAGGACGTTATCCTAACTATAAGTGCTGTCTTCGGTGCTTTTGATCTGTACGTTGTGTTTCCATGTCACAGTCTATAGCATTGAGAGGCAGTGTGTAAACTCGAGCTGTGAGTCTTACAGCTGGTGGGCATCAGAGCTTTGGATGCACTATTCAGGTAAAAGTTGGTGTGTTGTCGATATGTATTAAAGGGAAAGCTATATGAACAAAGCCATATCAGGATCATTGTACCATCTGAATTTATCTAGAGTGTATAGAATGTATTGCCTATTTGCAGGCTAGGATTATGAAGTGAGAAGTGAAGTACTTGTGTACCTACCTATACTGATAGTTCTAATTCTAGGGATTTTTTTTTCTTTAAATTTAAGAATAATTTCTGTTGTCGGGTGGTGGTACCCCAGCACTTGGGGAGGCAGAGGCAGGCAGATCTCTGAGTTTGAGGCCAGCCTGGTTTACAGAATGAGTTCCAGGACAGCTAGGACTACACAGAGAAACCCTATCTTAGAGGAGGAGGAGGAGGAGGAGGAGGAGGAGGAGGAGGAGGAGGAGGAGGAGGAGGAGGAGGAGGAGGAGGAGGAATTTCTGTTAAAAAGTTCTCTCTCTTCTCTCCTCTCTCCTCTCTCCTCTCTCCTCTCTCCTCTCTCCTCTCTCCCCTCTCCCCTCTCCCCTCTCCCCTCTCCCCTCTCCCCTCTCCCCTCTCCCCTCTCCCCTCTCCCCTCTCCCCTCTCCCCTCTCCCCTCTCCCCTCTCCCCTCTCCCCTCTCCCCTCTCCCCTCTCCCCTCTCCCCTCTCCCCTCTCCCCTCTCCCCTCTCCCCTCTCCCCTCTCCCCTCTCCCCTCTCCCCTCTCCCCTCTCCCCTCTCCCCTCTCCCCTCTCCCCTCTCCCCTCTCCCCTCTCCCCTCTCCCCTCTCCCCTCTCCCCTCTCCCCTCTCCCCTCTCCCCTCTCCCCTCTCCCCTCTCCCCTCTCCCCTCTCCCCTCTCCCCTCTCCCCTCTCCCCTCTCCCCTCTCCCCTCTCCCCTCTCCCCTCTCCCCTCTCCCCTCTCCCCTCTCCCCTCTCCCCTCTCCCCTCTCCCCTCTCCCCTCTCCTCTCTCCTCTCTCTCTCTCTCCTCTCTCTCTCTCTCTCTCTCTCTCTCTCTCTCTCTCTCTGAGACAGAATTTCTCTGCATCTTCCTGGTTATTCTGGAACTCACTTTATAGACCAGGCTGGCCTTGAACTCAGAGATCTGCCTGCCTCTAAAAGTTTTCTCTTTTATTTTTTTTTAAAGATTTGTTATTATTATTATATTTTTTGTCTGTGGGTATATGAGGGTGTCTGTGGAGGCTAAGAGGCGTCACTCTTCTAGGAGCTAGAGTTACAGGCAATTGTGAATTTTGATGTGTACTTGTGTACCTATACTGATAGGGTGGGTGCTAATAATCAAACTCGGCTCTTCTGAAAGAGCAGGACTCTTAACTGCTGAGCCAGCTATCCAGCCAGGAGTTCTTTTTTGTTGTTTTTGCTTTGTTTTTTGGGGACAAGGATTCTCTGTGTAGCCCTGGCTGTCCTGTACTCACTCTGTAGATCAGGCTGGCCTCTGCCTTCCAGGTGCTGGGATTAAAGGTATGTGCCACCATTGCCTGGCCCAAAATTCTTCCTAAAAATCCTTTTTGAGACAGTGTCTTCACTATGTAACTCTGACTGGCCTGGAATTTGTTATGTATGTCAAAATTACCTCAAATTCACAGAAGTCTGCCTGCCTCTGCCTCCAAGTGCTGGGATTAAAGGCGTGTGCCGCCATGTCCAGCTATGGTTTATTTTTAAGACAGAATCTCAAACTGTAGCTCAGGTTTGCCTAGAACTCACTGTGTAGCCCAGACTTCAGCCTGGCCTTCAACTCAGGCAATCCTCCTCAGCCTCCCAGTGTTGTGATTATAGGTTTATACTCTGCAAGTCATTTATTCATGTATAAACTTATGATTTGCTGCCTTATCCCAGTAACTGTGTTAGGCAGCTCTAAAGTGATATTTTGACATTCTAATAGTGCTAGTTACAGTTAAGAAGTAGCTGTACGTGTATGAAGAAGTGACTCAGGTATAACAAGGTTTTATGAAATAGAGCAGTTAAGTACTCCCACTCCCCCAGACAGGGTTTCTCTGTGTAGACCTGGCCATCCTGAAACTTAACTATGTAGACCAGGCTGGCCTCGAACTCAGAGATCTGCCTTCCTCTGCCTCCCAAGTGCTGGGATTAAAGATGTGCACCACCACACCCAGCAAAGGCCCCATTTTTTATCTTTTCATGCATAAAGTATAGACTAAACCCAAGTTTTTCCTTAGTTAACCTGCATCCTAGGAAAAATTCTTCCTTTGCTCTCTTCTTTTTATGTGTCCTGATGAAAAATAAATTTAAAATCAATATACTTAGATCATAAATTATTTTAAAGAGCACTGAGATTTTTATTTCATCTGGGAATTCTTAGTCAAAGAAAGTAAAACTGGTTCATACATTGCTTTGAAGACAAGGTGACTACTTAAGTATTTTTGACTCCTTGAGTGACTCAGCTTCACTTCAGTTTGAGAGAGATTTCCTTCTATTTTGTTGCTTTCGAGACAGGGTCCAGATGTAACCCAGGACTGCTTGTACCTCTGGATGCCTCTGTCTCCACCCACCAGGGCTGGGGTACCAGGCTTGTGCCACATCTGGCTAGACTTTTCAGTTTCTTTCGAGGACCTAGTACAATGGGAAGAACAGTCTTTGGAGTCATTCTCCTTTGCTGCTTTTGTTATTTGAGATAGGGTATCTTATAGCCCAGGCTGGCCAGGGTCTCATGTAACCCAGATTAACCTTATGTAGTTGGGATGACCTTAAACTTCTGATCCTCCTCTCTTCACCTCCTGTTAGTATTTCAAGTGTGCACCATTTGCTGGCTTATATTGTGCTGGGGATCAAACCCAGAGCATTGTATATGGCACTTTTATATAGCACTCTACCAACCAGGTTGCATTCTAGCCTTTACTTTTGCTTCTTGCTTGCTTTTTTGCTCATTTGTTCTTGAGACAGGTCTTACTATGTAACCCTGACTGGCCTTGAACTTGCCACTCTCCTGCTTTAGCTTTCTAAATGCTGGCATTACTTGTATGCACCACCAAACTATTTCTTGCCTTTGACCCTGGGCAAGTTGTGTGTATGTGTGTACATATGCATATGTATGCATGTTCATGTGTGTATATGTGGGTATGGAGGCCAGAGGTCAACCTTGGGTATCTTTTTTTTAGGTTCTGTCCACCTTGTTTTTTGAGATAGGGTCTCTCACTGGCCTTGAACTTCCTTAAGTAGGGTAAGTTGATGGCTAGCAAGACCTGGGGATCCTCTTCTTTCTGCCTCCCATTTCTGGGATTACAATCACATGATACCATACCTAGGGTTTATATGTGGGTTCTGGTGATAAAACTCATGTCTTCATGTTTGCACATCAAGCCCTTTACTCTTTTTTTTTTTTTTTTTTTTTTTGGTTTTTCGAGACAGGGTTTCTCTGTGTAGCTTTGCGCCTTTGCTGGAACTCACTTTGGAGACCAGGCTGGCCTCGAACTCACAGAGATCCGCCTGCCTCTGCCTCCCAAGTAAGCCCTTTACTCTTAACCTCTCTAACCTTTATGGGTTGTAGGGCGAATGGAGATACAGGCATATCAGATGACCAGTGTTGGCTCTTAATAAAGGAAGTGTGTATTACAGAACAGGGGCTGCTGCCATACCACCTCCTCCCCTGCCTCCTTGTCTGCCTCCTTGGCTTTTTCCTTTTGAGCAGGTTCACACTCTAGCCTAGACTCGCTTTGAACTTGCAGCAGTTCACTTGCTTCATCTTCTTGGATGTTCAATTGCAGGTGTCAGCCACTGTACCTGAACTCAGGAGCTGCTATCCTAAGTAATAGTAGTAAAATGTAGCTAGGTGCTTTGTAGAAGTGAGGGACTCAGTTACCTGGTCTGATGTGGAAGGCAAGAACTGTCCAGTGTGCATCTGCTGGTGCTCAGGTGGCAGGAACTGTTGAGATTGTCTTTTTCTAGTACCAGTAAGTAGGAGTGCACATATAAAGTCTAACACCTGCAGCTTTTTTCTCTGGCGGTTTCTGGGGCATGTCCTTGTTTGGGAGCAGTGAACTTTCCCAGTGACAGAACACATCTTTGGCTTTCTTCTGTTGGCTTCTGGGAACCTGTCTTTGGTCTTTCTGTGTGGAGGGCTCCAGATGTTGGAGAGATTTGTCATCTAATTGGGGCTGCTTTGATAGAATCTAGCACTCTGTTCAGACAGTTTGTTTTATTCAGTTTTAGTCATATTTTGTGTGTGTGTGTGTGTGTGTGTGTAGAAGGACAGAGGGGTATCAAATCAGATTACCTGGCACTGGAGTTACAGGCAATTGTGAGCTGCCTTATGTGGGTGCTCAGAACGTGCTCTTAACCACCTAGCCTCTTCCCAGCCCTCAGACATGTTTTTGATGGACCAAAGGTTGCAGGCTTTGTTAGAGAATTATTCAGTCTATTTATTTATTTATTTATTTATTTATTTATTTATTTATTTATTTATTTATTTATTTATTTATTTATTTATTTATTTATTCATCTATCTATCTATCTATCTATCTATCTATCTATCTATCTATCTATCTATCTATCTATCTATCTATCTATCCATCCATCCATCCATCCATCCATCCATCCATCCATCCATCCATCCATCCATCTATCTATCTATCTTTGGTTTTTTGATATAAGCCCTAGCTGTCCTGGAACTCACTCTATAGACCAGACTAGCCTCGAAACTCACAGATCTGCATACCTCTGCCTCCTTAGTGAAAAACAAAATTCCACTAATAATCAAGGGGAAAATTAAGGTGTGGCCAGAATGATTTGACATAAGCAACCCCTAAATCCTCTGCAATCTTACATTAGTGAAATCTACTGTTCATTTTAGAGAAGTCTTCAAATTCCAGTTAAGAGTAAATAATGTTTTACTGGCCTGGAAATACCATGAGCATCTCACATGTCTCTGACTGAACCTTTTCTAAAGATTTTTCAACATGACCCTTATCTTTTAGTTTCTCATCTAACATAATGATACTTGCAGCCAAGTTATAAAGCTGTAAGTGGTTTTGATTCTGACTTTTTAGAGGCCTCACTGAAGTCATTGTCACCATATTCAGGAGAGAAGACTATTTGACCAAACTTTATCGGGGAATTTGAAGTCAGTGATTATAAAGCTGTTCATACCAGTTCTCTTCTTGGGCTAATACTGTACAAATACTGAATAGTGTGTGGCCAACTTTAAGGCTTGAGCCAAGAATTCAGACATCTCCCCTCCATATTCCCACAACTTCCTGAGAGATTGAGCTCAGGCTCTGTGCATGGTTAGGACAAATATTCTACCCTGAGCTTCATCCCCAGCCCTGTTCTTTTCACTTGTTCTTTATTTTTCTGCCACATGCATCTAATGCACACTTCCCTTGGATGGCTGTCTGTCCTTTGGAGGCATTGCAGTTTGGGGTGCTTCTCTAACAGTCATACTGAGTTGTTCAGTTTTGGTGTTTTTGAATGTTTTCCATTACTAGATTTCAAACTACTCAAGGATAGGACTTAAAAAAGAGATTTAATGTGTTTTTTAAATTTATGTATATGGCTGGGCAGTGGTTGTGCCCACCTTTAATCCTAGCACTCAAGGCAGAGGCAGGCAGGTGGATCTCTGTGAGTTCGAGGCCTGCCTGGTCTACAAAGTGAGTTCCAGTACAGCCAGAACTACATAGTGAAACCCTGTCTCAAAAAACAACAACAAAAAATATGTATATGTGTGTATACTGCATATATGCCTGGTGCCATCAGAGGCCAGAAGATGGCATCAGATCCCCTGGAACTGGAATTAACAGGTGGTTGTGAGCCACTTGATGTGAGTGCTGGGAACCAAACTTGGGTCCTCTTCAGGAGTAGCAGGTGATATTAACCACTGAGCCATCTCTTTAGCCCAAGGACAAGATTTTTAAATTTTATTTCCCTTTCTCCCCCCCTCCCCCCTTGTTTTTCGAGACAAGGTTTCTCTGTGTAATGGTCCTGGGTATCCTGGAACTCACTTTGTAGACCAGGCTGGCCTCAAACTCATAGAGATCCACCTGCCTCTGCCTCCCAAGTGCTGAGACTAAAGATGTGTGTGTGTGCCACCACCGCCCGGCTTCCCTTCTCTCTCTCTCTTTCAAATTTTTCTTTTTTCTTTTTTGTTTTTTTGAGACAGGGTTTCTCTGTGTAGCTTTGGTACCTGTCCAGAATCTCACTCTGTAGACCAGGCTGGCCTAGAACTCACAGAGATCCTTCTGCCTCTGCCTCTCGAGTGCTGGGATTAAAGGTGTTCGCCACCACTGCCCAACCTCTTTTCTTTTTTAAAAATATCTATTTGTTTATTCTCTCTCTCTCTCTCTCTCTCTCTCTCTCTCTCTCTCTCTCTCTCTCTCTCTCTCTCTGTGTGTGTGTGTGTGTGTGTGTGTGTGGAGGTCAGTTGACATGTGGAGGTCAGTGGACAACTTGTAGGGAACTTGTGATTCTCTTACCTTAGTCTCCCTAGTGCTGGGATTACAGATGAGTGTCACAACACCCAGTTTTGTTTACCTGTATATCCCAGACCTAACTGTTACTGGCACAGAGTAGCTACTTGGCAAATGTTTGTTGAGGGAGGGATTAAATGACCTCTGCTTGTGACTGATCTGAAATCATGGTGTGTGTAGTGGTGTGATGAAGGTCCTGGCTTGGATGCATCGGATCTGCACGCACTCTGAAGCAGTGCTCTGCGTTTGTATTCTAGATTACTAGAGGCGTCACTTTATTTTACTGGGAAAATAGTGTTTATTCTATGTCTTCTTTAAGACAGGGTCTTGTTGTGTAGCCCAGGCTGGATTTGAACTTGCGGTCCTTCTGCCTCAGCCTTGCAAGTACTGGGAATAATGGCATGTGCTACCAAACCTGCCTGTGTTCATGGGTTCGGGGCTGGGGACTGTTACTTTCTCTTTTTGGGTCTTAGGTTTCTTTGGTAGCCAGTGTGGCAGCTCCTCGGTATTGTTTAGATCGTCCACTGGCTGTTTATTGTGCTAGGCATTGCCCTCATTCATAAAAAGTGGCTAGTTTGTACCACTAGGTCCAGACAACTGTGAAGCTGCCCCCTGTTTAGGAGTGGGAAATGAATTCAGCTGTAGGATGTTGTGCTGGTGGGCTCTCTGGAGGCCTCAATAGACTAATCGACAATGTACTCAAGAAAGAGGATTATTTTACTAAGCTTTATTCGGGAATTTGGATTCAATGACTTTGGAACTGTTTGTACCAGTTCTCTGCTCAGCTCAGTACTGAAATTGATAGATTGTTCTACGATGCTTCGGGTTCTGATTTGTTTACCTAGAAGGCACAGAAGTATGTACCCCTACTCTTGATTATTAAAAAAAATTTGTCTCTGTCTACCTATCATCCATTCTTCCTTCCTTCCTTCCTTCCTTCCTTCCTTCCTTCCTTCCTTCCTTCCTTCCATCCATCATCCATCTATTTTATCTATCATCTATCTATCTATCTATCTATCTATCTATCTATCTATCTATCTATCTATTCAAGCACACATGTCATGGCACATGTGTAGAGATGAGAGGTAAACTCGAGGGAGTTAATTTTTCTCTACTTCCACTATGTTCCACCATATGTGTTCTGGGAATCAAACTCAAGTTGTCAGGCTTGGCAGTAGGAACTTTACCAGCTGACCCATCTCTGTAGCCTCACTATCTAGTTTCTTTTTTTTCCTTTCCGTTTTTTTTTTTTTTTTTTTTTTTTTTTTTGAGACAGGATCTTCATTATATGTAGACTTGGCTGGCAGGAAACCCTCACTATGTTATCCAGGTTAGCTCTTGACCTCACAGAAATCTGCCTACCTCTGCCTTCCAAAATACTTTCCTAATGTTGGAATTAAAAGCATGTCTTACTACAAGATGCTCTTAGTAGTAAAATACACACAACATTTAAGTTAGTGTGATTTTCTGGGTGTAGTGGCATGGCTTTAATGCCAGCAGAGGCAGGCAGATCTCTGAGTTCAAGGCCAGCCTGGTCTACATAGAGTTCCAGGACAGCCAGGGCTACACAGAAAAGCCCTGTCTTGAAGAACTCTTCCACCCAAAGAAAATACTGTGCTTTAATTTTCATGGGTGATCAGATTATATAGAAATCCTTCTGAAAGCTGAGTGTTAGTAAGCTTATTGAAACTTCAGTAATGCAGTTACTGTTTTCATGCAGGTAACCAACATACCAGACTGAAGAAAAGAAGAAGAAAACATGAAAAAATAACTACAGTTAGGTTTAGCACAAAAATTGACATGATATACAGAGGAAAAGTGGGGCAAGCAGAAAGTACTTTAAATTGACAATGGCTATTAAGTTGAAGGTATTTTTGTGAGCAATGTTGCAGTATTGAGAAGTTGTTTTAGTATAAGTTGGGAGCAATAAAAACATGGAAAATTTTAGCTTTCCGCAGACACACTGAAGGTGCTGACACTCAGTTTGATGAAAGCACTGATGAGTACAGAACATCCTTGCTTTCCTAAGTTAAGTATAGTCCATATATGTGTCCTTTTTGTTTGTTATGTGTTGTTTTGAGACAGTTTCATTCAATAGCCAAGGCTATCCTAGAAATCCTCTGGCCTTAGCCTTTGTGGTAGTTTGAATGCAATTGGCCTCCATCATCCCAAAGGGAGTGACACTGTTAGGAGGTGTGGCCTTCTTATTGAAGTAGGTGTGGCCTTGTTGGAGGATGTGTGTCACTGTAGGGAATGGGCTTTGAGGTGTCTTTTGCTCAAGCTTCACTCAGTGGGACAGACAGTTAAATTTCTGTTGCCTTCTGATCAATATGTAGCTAGTGCCACATCTGCCTGCACGCTGCCATGCTCCCCATCATGATGATAACGGACTAAACCTCTGAAACTATGAGCTAGCCAGTTAAATGTTTCCCTTATAAGAGTTGCCGTGGACATGGTGTCTCTTCACAGCAATAGAAACCTTAAGTCACCTCCTAAGAGCTGAGCTTATAGGCATGAACTACTGCCATAAAGTACATCTGACTACGTTGTACTTTATGGACCATCGAGATGACTTAGCTGGGAAGGGTTGCTTGCCATTGAGCCCGATGACTTGAATTGGTTCCCCGGAACTCACATGGTCTGACTATACATGCACACTCCATACCCTAAATAAATAAATAAATAAATGTTGAAAAAATTATATAGCCCGAGATAGTGGGCTCATAGCCCTGGCTCAGGAACATAGCCCTGGCTCAGGAACTCAATATATAGACCAGACAGAGATGTACCTGCCTCTGCCTCCAGAGTGCTGGACTAAAGGTGTACATCATCACATCTGGCAATAAAATAATTCTTGATGATCTAATATATTCCCAGGAGGCTTTATTCAAAATATAGAAAGGACAGAGAAGCCCTTCCTTAAAAAAACAAATAAATAGCTGGGTTATGGTGACATACACCTTTAATCTCAGCACTCAGGAGGCAGAGGCAGGTGGATTTCTGGGTTCAAAGCCAGCCTGGTCTACATAATAAGTTCAAGGACAGCCAGGGCTACACATAGAAACCCTGTCTCTAAAATCAACAAACAAAAAACTCCAAAAACAAATAAATAAACAAAACAAAATATAGAAAGTGATAGACATTGTATCTTAAACATCTATCATGTGAAGGTAAACACAGGCCTCAAACTCAAGAGATCACTTGCCTTTGCCTTCCTAGTGCTGGCTTTAAAGGCATGCACCACCACTGCCTGGCTAATTTATTTTCTTTAATTTTATTTACATTGATGTTTTACCTGCATATGTGTCTGTATGATGGTATTAGAGCCTTTGGAACTGGGCTTACAGACAGCTATGAGCTGTCATGTGGGTGCTGGGAATTGAACCCAGGTCCTCTGGAAGAACAGCCAGTGCTCTTGACTGCTGAGCTATCTTTCCAGCCCCTTGTCTTTTATTTTTGTATGATAGTCTACAACTCATGCTGTAGACCAGACTGGCCTCGAACTCACAGAGATCTGTTTGCCTCTGCCTCATAAGTGCTGGGATTAGAGGCGTGTGCCACCACCATCCAGCTCTTCAGTGATGAGGACAAAGAATGCTTTCTATGTTCACCCAACCTGAGGAAGGAAGACTCCTTTGCATTTTCTGAAGCTTTCCCTTTGTTTTATTAGTCAAGAGTTGCAGCAGGTAACTTAATGTGAGAGCCCTTAATGGGCTGGCAACAAGGAGGACTCCAGTCATAAGACACAAAGTGTCTTCGATAGCAGTATCTAATAGGAGCTTTTACCCCTCCAGATGCCTGCACAGTGGCATCCTTCTGCTCTCTTACATCAGAAAGGAGTGAAGCAAAGAGCTCTAGAATGTAAGAGAGCAAAGGGGGACACAATAGAAAAGTTCTTGGGAAGAGGAAACCTGGAATTTATGGAACTTGGGAGGTGGAGGAAGGAGGATCAGGAATTCAGGTTTCTCTTCCACTGTCTATGAAGTTCAGGGCATCCTAGGCTACATGAAACCTTCTCTCAGATAGGGTATGTAGATAAACATAATAGGA
Organism: Peromyscus maniculatus bairdii; assembly: GCF_049852395.1. Taxonomy (NCBI): domain Eukaryota; kingdom Metazoa; phylum Chordata; class Mammalia; order Rodentia; family Cricetidae; genus Peromyscus; species Peromyscus maniculatus. Next base: position 104,775,660 of record NC_134858.1, on the reverse strand, counting down.
CCTCATAGGAACATATATGATACCATGCCCAAATTTTATGGATTGGCTATTTCTGAGGGATCTTCATAGGGGGAAGGAGGGAGGGAGATGGGGGGCTTATTAGAACAGCTTAGTGTGATCCAGCTAGTCTGATGGCTGTCTATCAGCAGAAGGTCCAAGAATCCAGTCCACAAGGCTGGATGTTTCAGCTGGTCTTCAGTATATACACTGGAATCTCAAAAAAGTAGTCTGTAATGTCAGTGAAGGAAGGACTTACCAGCCAGACCAAGCAGGCAGAGAGAGGGCACACTTTCTTCTCCCCTGTCCCCTGTATAGTCTGCCAGCAGAAAGTGTGGTCCAGAAGACGAGAGTTAAAAGTGGGTCTTTGAATGTCAAGTGATTTAATTACAGAAGGAAAAAAAAACCTCTCACAGGTGTGCCAGCTGCTTGGGTTTTAGTTAATTCCAGATTAGTCAAGTTGACAACCGAGAATGAACGGCCACCACACACACGGTGAGCATCTTGAAACTGAAAGAAGTCCTTACAGTAACTCATAGAAGATGGCCATGATAGTAGTTCTCTCTCCCCATCTTTCTTTCCTTCAAACAATTATTTTGGTCTTTTGAGACAAGATTTTGCTGTGTAATCCAGGCTAGCCCAGACTTGGTCTTCCTTTCTCAGCCTCCTCGGTGTTGGGACTATAGACATGTACTACCATACCTGGCTTATTTCCATCTCCAAGATGAGGAAATAAGCATAAAGAGACTTAGTCACTTGGGAAATATCACTATTTTAGTTCTGGCTGGTATAGCAAAATGCCATCAATTAGGGAAACACATTTATTCTCAAGTTCTGGAGGGTGGTTTTCCAGAGTGGGAGTACTGGATGATTTGGCCCTTGGTAGCAGCTCTCACTCTGGTTTTCAGGTGATACCTTCTTACTGTACCCTCAAACAGTAGATAGAGAGATCATCCCTTGATGTTTCTTTTAAAGTACCACTTTATTTAATGAAGGCTTGTACCTTTGTGTACCAGTTACTTCCCAAATGTTCCATCTCCAAATACATCTGAAGATATTAAAGACTCAATGTAAAATCATGAGAGTTGGGACTGGAGAGATGGCCCAGCAGTTAAAAATACTTACTACTCTTGCAGAGGACCAGGGTTCAGTTTCCAGCACCTACAGCAGATGGTCCAAAACCTCCCATAACTCCAAGAGTATCTGATGCCCTCTGGCTTCTTTGGACACCTGCATACAGGGGGTACACATAAACTCATGCAGGCACCTATACATATACATATATGTATTTAAATTTTAAGGTATAGGGCTGGAGAGATGGCTCAGAGGTTAAGAACACTGGCTGTTTTTCTAGAGGTCCTGAGTTCAAATCCCAGCAACCACATGATGGCTCACAACTATCTGTAATGAGATCTGGTACCCTCTTTTGGCATGCAGACATACATGCAGGTAGAACATTGTATACATAATAAATAAATACATCTTAAAACATTATTTTTTGAGGGTTGAAGGACACAAAAACATTCAACCATATCATTCATTTTTGGTAGTAATGGGGTCTCTGTTTTCAGGGACCCCAGACTCTGACACACTTAGAAAGTCTTCAGCTGTTGGAACCCCAGCCTTGTGTGCTGCACTCTCTATAGTTCCAGTGACTCTCCCATCTAATATACTTAGATTCTGTGGAGTTTGACCCTTGCTGGTGCCTTTCCTGGAAACATAGTCTGGTCTCATTCTCTGCTTCCCTCTGTGACGTTCCGTGCAGACTCCCTTTCTTCACTCCTGGGTTAGCTCCCTCCTGACTGTCGTCTTTTCACCATAGCCCTCCTGAGGATCTCCCAGCACCTGAGGCTTTGGCCACCAGAATATAGTGAGAACGCCCAAATCTCTGGCCCCAGTCTGTTTCTTAGTCGCCCTTTTGTCATTTCAGTGTTAGCAAATACTGTTACCAGCTTGTTGTGCAAATTGGAAGCCAGGGTCATAGAAAGAAGCTTAGGTTTTGGAGTTGGAAGTCTGTCAGAATTACATTCTGCTGTTCCCTACCTGTGTATATTTGGGGCAAGTCACTTAATCTCTTTCAACCATCGATTCCTTTTCTTTGGAATGACAATAATAGTACTTCCATGCTGGTATTGTGAACATTCAGTGGAAGAATATGATAAGGCACTTGACAATTTGATGACTATTTATGGGACCCTTGCTATATTCCTGAAATGTGGATGCTGGGACTTAGTGATGAGCAAGTCTTAGAGGGCTCCACTGGCCATTGAGTCTTAGGGTTTTATTTCCTTCGTCCCTGATGTTCTTTTTTCCCTTCTCATTGATGTTATTAGAGTTCAAGGTCTCATCACTTTGTGCTCAGATGGCCACACAGCTTTCCACCTAATTTCCCTGTCTTCACATAGCCACCAGAGTGTGTTTTTTTTAATTGAAAATTCATATGAAGCCACTTGCCTGTTTGAGATCCTCTGTGGTTTCAGAAGGAGCAAATGGATTGTGGGGAGGATTTTGTGTATATGGTTATGGGAGGATATACTGAGCTCAAGAGCTCACTGGCATAGTTGTTGAAGCTGCGAAGAGGCACAGACAGACAAGTGGAACTAAGAGCTGCACATTTGCCGTCCTTGTTCAAGACAAAGCCCAGGCTCCTTAGCAAGTGCCCAGGATATGAACAGTCAGAATCTCCTGTGGTGCCCTCTGTTGTTCTCCGTTTTCCTCCCCTCTTCAGAGCTCTGGATGGTCTGAGTATCCAGCTCACATAATGGAATTGTCCAATATGTGACTTTTTTTTTCTTTTCTTTTTTTTTTTTTTTTTTTTTTTTTTTGAGACAGGGTTTTTCTGTGTAGTTTTTGGTGCCTGTCCTGGAACTCACTCTGTAGCTCAGGCTGGCCTCGAACTCACAGAGATCTGCCTGGCTCTGCCTCCCGAGTGCTGGGATTAAAGGCATGTGCCACCACCACCTGGCATTTTTTTTTTTTTTTGGTTTTTACATTTTTTTAATTGAAAAAAGTTTTCATACACTATATTCTGATAATGGCTTCCCCTCTCCCAACTCCTAGATCTTTCCCACCCTTCCACTTCCATGCCTTTTCTTTCTCTTTTTAGAATGAGACAGGCAAACAAATAAACATGAACCCAAATTAGAAAATATATATATATATGTGTATATATTATATTATATATATATATATATATTTATATACACAAACAAATGTACAAGTGCACACAGACACAAACCTCATAAAACCACAAAATGTTTTGTTTTGTTTTTGAGACAGAGTTTCATTATTTACCCCTGACAGGCCAGATACTCTCTCGTCATTCAGGCCTGCTTTAAACTCACAGAGATCCACCCACCTCTGCCTACCAAATGCCAGGATTAAATGCACTATTTAAACATGAATTATATCACCACTCTTTTTTTTAAAGATAAAAAATTTATGTGTATATGTGTGCTCTTGGTGCCCTTGGAGGCCAGAAGAGGGCATTAGATCCCTGGCACTGGAGTTACAAGTGGTTGTGCACTGTCATGTGGGAGCTGGGAACCAAACCTGGGGGTCCTCAGGCAGTGCTCTTAACCATTGAGCCTTCTCTCCAACCCTATAGGGTGTTTTGTTTTTTGAATGTTGACTTTTTTAGTAAAAGGAAAAAGAAGGCAATTTATTCACTGTGGACACAATGGAAAGAGGGACAAAGAGATCTAGTGACCCCCTCAAGTTCTTGTTTTTGGAGATAGTGTCTCTGTAGCCCTGGGATGGGGGTGGGAGCTGTGAACTCTTTATTTCAATTAGTGATCATCCTGCTTCTCTCTACTTCCCTAGTGCTAGGATTGAAGTCATCTAACAAAAGAATAAAGAAGATAATATTAACTTTTTTTTTAGGTTAAACTGCCAACCAGAGATTAAAATTGCTTATTTTTGGATGCATTTCCTTCATGTTTTTGCCCCCTGTTCATATATAAGTACTGTTTTATTTAAGTTGGATTCTAAATATTAATTCATATTTTCTGCTGGCACTCTGTTGTTTTTGCTCTTTACTCTTTGCCAGGCCCACCACCCAGCTCTCAGATAAATTATACATGGAGGCTTATTCTTAATTATAAATGTCTGGCCTTAGCTTGGCTTGTTTCTAGCCAGCTTTTCTTAAATTATCCCATCTATCTATTTTTGGCCTCAGGGCTTTTATCTTTCTATATTCCTGTATAACTACCCTTCTTCTTACTCCATATCTGGCTGTGTAGCTGGGTGGCTACCCCCTGATGTCCTCCTCCTTGATCCCTCTTGCTTGCTCTTCTTCCTTTCCTCCCAGAGTTCTCCTTCTGTTTATTCTCTCTGCCTGCCAACCCCGCTTATTAATCTCTCCTGCCTTGCTATTGGCCATTCATCTCTTTATTAAACCATCAGGTGTTTCAGATAAGCAAAGTAACAGCTTCACAGAGTTAAACAAATACAATATAAAAGGATGCAACATCTTTGCATCATTGAACCAATGTTCCACAGCATAAATAAATGTAATACATGTTAAAATAATATTCTACAACAAGCCTCTGATATATTACACTCTAAAAATAGTCTTGAAAACCTTAAAGTTTACACTATTGTATTTTATATAGTCAGATATACTTTTCCTAAATAGGTCAGTTGCCTTTTTGGCAATGTGATCTGTTTTAGATATTGGTAGTTTTGTTTATGAACATCACCAGGTTTGTCTTGCCTGCTCAGGTTAAGGTGAAGTAGGAATCACTGTTAACCTAATTGAATGTGCCATACCAGATTTCTTTTCTTTTTATTCTTTAATTTTTTTAAAATTGTGTGTATGTGTGTGTGCACGTGGACATAATACAACACAGTATAGGTAAGAAGATGAAAAGCTTTATGGAGTTGGTTTTCTTCTACCTTACACAGATTCTTAGCTTCAGGGGATCAAACCCAGGTTGCCAGGTGGGCAAGTACCTTTACCTGCTGATCCATTGTGATGGTTACTGTTTAAAGTCAATTTGACAGAATCTGAGATCACCTGGGAGAAGGATCTCTGGGTGTGCTTATGGAATTAGCTTGGTTGTGTTAACTGCCAGCTGTGGGTGATGCCATCCTCAAGGCAGAGATCCTAGACTGGATAAGAATGGGAAATGGGAGCTGAGCTCTAGCATGTGTGCATTCATGCATTCGTTGTTTTCTGCTTCCTGCCAGGAGAAGCAATGTCACCAGGTGCTTGGAGCTCCTGCTACCACGACTTCTAGCAATGATGGGCTGTACCCTAGCGCTGAAATTAATCCTTCCTCCCTTAAGTTGCTTTTGTCAGAGTAGTTTATCACAACATTGAGGAAAATAGCTAAGACAGCCATGTTGATGACCCTGCTATCCCATTTTAAGGCAGTCTCATGTAGCCCAGGTTCACTTCTGTTATTATTCCTTAAATGATCTGCAAAAAATGCTTTGTGAAGTATACACAGGCACTGTTTCCTTAAGAGAAACCACCCTGAGTTGTAGCCAGCATCAACAATATATCTATTCAATTGGAAAGTATTACTCTTTCATATTTAAGGTTTCTAGATTTTGTGGCAACCGATGCTCCTCCCTAGGTCATTCTCTCACTTCGCTAATCTGTCATGAGGAATCTGGAGTCTATGTAGACAAAGCATTTCTCTCTCTCTCTCTCTCTCTCTCTCTCTCTCTCTCTCTCTCTCTCTCTCTCTCTCTTTTGGTTTTTTCGAGACAGGGTTTCTCTGTGTAGCTTTGTGCCTTTCCTGGAACTCACTTGGTAGCCCAGGCTGGCCTGGAACTCACAGAGATCCGCCTGGCTCTGCCTCCCAAGTGCTGGGATTAAAGACGTGCACTACCACCGTCCAGCTGCACTTGACTCTTGCTGCTTCTGTTAGCGTCCCTTGTCTCGACATAAAACTTATTTATGTTTTAGATGTCTTGAGTTTAATAACATCGGTTACTTGCACTTGATGACCCTTCGCTTCTTCTCAGGGCTTCAGAGCCAGTCGGTACATTCCAGAACCCCACTTGGTTTCTTTCTTGACTATGGTGAGCCATACAATATGGATTATTCTAGATGTCTCCAATTTTTTTACTTCGCTATAGTTTTTTGAGACAGGGTTCTCTGTGTAGCTTTGGAGCCTGTCCTGGATCTCGCTCTGTAGCCCGGGCTGGCCTCGAACTCACAGAGATCAGCCTGGCTCTGCCTCCCGAGTGCTGGGATCAGAGGCGTGCCCCACCACCACCTGGCTCCCTGTAGTGTTTTATTCAGTCTTTGTAGAATTGGTTTGTCTAGTTTTGTCTGAGAAGAATTCCTGTTTTCTGTTTTTGAGCCCTTTTTAAACTTAACTTTTGGGTAAAACTGTATCCTAGCTATTGTTCCAGAGATGAGCACCCTGAAACAAATTTTACGTGTTTAGTAATTAGACAGCATAGATCTTGGACTGTGTCATACATACAGTTGGAAATAGAATCAGGCTCTCCTTGACTGGAACATTGGTGATAAGAGAGCCCACATACTGGTGTGCACCAAGCTGCCTCATCTGCAGGACTTCCAAATGAGCTGGTACCCAGCTTATCATGTTTTGTATTGTTTTGTTTTTCGAGACAGGGTTTCTTCCTGTAGCCCTGGCTGTCCTGGAACTTGTTCTGTAGATAAGGCTGGCCTCGAACTCACTGAGATCTGCCTGCCTCTGCCTCCCGAGTGCTGGGATTTAAGGCGGGCACCACCACGACCACCTTATAATGGTGTTTTCATGTGTGATGCTGAAGTATGTTTCATATCTCTGGACTTGTGTGTTGTGCTAGGTTGTTGCGTTTTTATTATGTTTCTGGGTTGCAAGGTATGTGAATTCTCACAGTCCAGGGTCGTGGTGTCATTGTCCTTTTTGTAGGGGTGAGGAGAAATAGAGTACTTTGCTTCAGTACAATGGTGTCATTAAACCAGCTTGCTGACACCAGAGAGCTCCTGTGGTAGGGGTATTGCCTTTTCAGTGGCTAAAAGCTGAGGTGTGTGTGGAATCTGAGAGAGGATGATAGGAGCACTGTCTGCCCTGGTTAGAGACCAGGAGAAAAGAAACGTTTTTAAACCTCTCTGGCTGCCTTCTGCCTTTGTCTTTCTAAGATAAGGTCTCATCTAGTCTAGGCAATCTTGAACTCCCTATGTGGCAGCTGAAATTGGTCTTCAACTTCTGACCTTTCTGCCTCAGTTTCTTGGGATTGCAGGTGTGAACCACCATTCTCTCACTTTCCCCAACCACTAATTTTTGAGAGTTTTTTTTTTTTGATTGTTGTAGTTTCAGCGGGCTTTGAGGCCCACTTCCTGCTACAGCCTCCTGAGTGCTCCTATTCCAGATGTGTGCCACCGTTCTTGTGTTGACTTTTTATTCTGTTCTCCATCTTGATCTACTGTCTACATTTCTTCCAGAAACCTTTCTCTTTCCTTTTTTACCCACCGAGTCATCTCACTGTTAATCCCACCAGGTGAGAATAAGACCACTAACCACAATTTTTGAGCCATATTTGAAGCAAGCCTTATTTAGTACTGGCCAGGACAATGGACACTGGCCAGGTCCATACCTGGGATTCCCAGATGGTGGCCAGGAATTACGTTAGTCAGGCGCTTATAAAGGCAAAACCCCCAATATATACTTTCTGCCTTTGTCCAATCAGAGGCAAGCATATATCCTGACATACTTCTTGCCTGTGTATTTCCCACCTACATGTGATCAAGCACATCCTGTGCAGTTGGAGCAAGCAACCTTGGTTACAGAAGTGAAGACAGTTTGTTTTTGAGACAGGGTTTCTCTGTGTAGCCCTAGCTGTCCTAGAACTCACTCTGTAGACCAGGCCGACCTTGAACTCAGAGATTTGCCTGCCTCTGCTTCCCGAGGGCTGGGACTAATGGTGTGAACCCCCACTGATTATTGGGACCTAGCTGTGAATTGCTGGAGGTTGTGTCTTGCTTGACCTTGGCCTTTCTCTGTTTGTACTTTTGCTGTCTTCAAGCCGCCATGAGGTGAACAGTTGTGATTCACCATGTCTTTCCACCATGATGTTTTCATCAAAGGAGCCAGTTGACCTTGAACACCTGATTCTCTTGTCTCTACCCCACATCAAGTGCTGAGATTACAGTTGTGTGCCACCATACTGTCTATGATTATTCTTAGGATGCCTATATTTTATTTACTATAAAAATAGTAAAGTTCAGAAGCTGGGGAGATAGTTCATTTGTTAAAGTGCTTCCTATGCAAGTATGAAGATGTGAATTGAATTCCTTGTTAAAAAGTTGGACGTGGTGGCATTCCCTTGTAGTCTAAGTGCTGGGGAGGTAGAGACAGGTGTATCCTTTGGGCTCTGACTAGTTGACCAGACTTTTCCCTACTGAACCATTTTGCTGGTCGCTATCCCTGGGTTTATGCTGTTAGCTATCACCTTTGACTTAGCTGGGCTGTTCTGTAACCACGAGTCCCAGTAACTCCTCATTCTTGCATGCTGTGGTGAGTAGGAGGGTTGATTAGCTTGTCTTCCCTTTCTTCATTCCTCAGTACCCTTCTAAGTTTTGGATAGATATTTTCATTTTGGCTGCAGTGCTGGGAAATTTATACTTAAGAGATCACAAGAATATTTACTGACTGTCTGCTGACTGAGGACCAGAGATTGTACCTCATTAGCTTTCTTGCTCCAAAGCAACTTGGAGTCTCTGTCTTTAAGATTTGGAAGTTGTGTCAGGCGATGGTGGCACATGCTTTTAATTCCAGCACTCAGGAGGCAGAGTTCAAGGCCAGCCTAGTCTGAAGATCGAGGTCCAGGACAAGCACCAAAACTACACAGAGAAACCCTGTCTCAAAACCAAAACCAAAACCAAAACCAAAACCAAAACCAAAACCAAAACCAAAACCAAAACCAAAACCAAGCAAACAGAAGATTTGGAAGTTGTGTCTAGTGTTTCATTTCTACTCTTGACTTAAAAAAAAATTACATTTCATGTGTGTGTGCACACACACATGTGGAGGTCAGAAGACCACTTAGGAGCTGGTTCTTTTCTACTTAATTTGGGTCTTGAGGGATCAAACTCAGGACTTCAAGCATGGTGGCAGGTGTCTTGACTCACTGAGCCATCTCCCTGACCCTACTCTTCACCCTTCACTCTATTGTCTTTTTTTAAAATATTAATCATATATATGTATGTATGTATGTATGATATCTGAAAGGGTTGCAATGTTTGCCTTTGAGGACGGAAGGTTTACTTTTTTTTTTTTAAATGTGCATTTAATTGCTGCTTTGCCATGGGTGTTAGGTCCCCTGGAACTGGAGTTACAGACAGTTGTGAACTGCTATATGGTTGCTGGGAATGGAACCCTGGTCCTCTGGAAGAGTAGTCAGTGCTCTTAAGTGCTGAGCCATCTCTCCAGTCCCTCAATTCTATTGTCTAATATATAATAGTTGCTAATTGTTATAGGTTGATATAGTGAACACTAATAAGAAGTCTGGGATTTAATTACATGGTATCAATTCACCCTGTAGCTTCAGGGTACTCTTTTTGTGTTGCTGCTGTTTTGCTTGAGACATAGTCTCTCTGTGTAGCTTAGGCTTTTCATCCTCCTGCCTCAGCCTCCCACATGCTATAATTACAGGCATGTGCCACCATTCACTTCTAGATGTTACTATGGTAGGCTGGGAGTTGAATCTAGGGCTTCGAAGCACACACATTTTGTCAAGGAACTACACCTGGTTTTGTTTTGTTTTTAAAGACAGGGTCTTGTTATGTAGTCTAGGCTGGACTTAAACTTGATCCTCCCTAAGTGCTCGGATTGCAGCTGTGTGCCACGGTGCCTGCTAGATGGTGCTTTAAACGGCACAGGATGAATGTGTATCCTTGGGCACCTCGGGACCAGATGAGAGTGTGAGTATATTTAGGCAGGTGTTTAGTTTAAGAGGGGAGAGAGTAAATTTTAAATCCCCCAGTGAGGCAGTAGAATTGTTTTTCATTTTTCTATTAAGGGTATGGTTTTATATTATGATTAGATGTGATTTGATATTTATTAAAATGATGCTGTCTGTTTTAGTGGCCCCAGATGACATTTTTGTTGATTCTTTCTGCTTTGGAGACAGATTCTTTGCTTCTTGTTCTACAAGCATGTGTCTGTACCTACCTCCCAGTGCCTGGCACAATGTCTTTATACAAAAAGGACTTAGGCGTTGGACTGAATAAATTGTTAGCCAGCCACTTAACCCTTCATCCTTTTTTAAATCTTTCTTTCTTTCTTTTTTTTATTTTTTATTTTTCAAGACAAGGTTTTTCTGTCTAGCTTTGGACCCTGTCTTGAAACTCTCTCTGTAGATCAGGCTGGCTTTGAACTCACAGAGATCTGCCTGCTTCTACCTCCTGAGTGCTGGGATTAAAGGCGTGGGCCACCACCTCCTGGATCTTCCTTTTTTTTTTTTTTTTGTCTTTTTGTGTGTATGTGTTACATGTGTTTATAGGTGTTAATGTGTATGGGGTTGTCAGTGTGTGTGATGGAAGTAGACATTGGGTATTTCCCTCAATTAATTGATGTCGTGTCCCGTGTCGTCGTCGTCGTCGTCCTCCCCCCCCACCCCCAGGGCTTCTCTGTGTAGCTTTGGTGCCTGTCCTGATCTCGCTCTGTAGACCAGACTGGCCTGGAACTCACAGAGATCCACCTGCCTCTGCCTCCCGAGTGCTGGGATTAAAGGCGTGTGCTACCACCTCCCAGCCCCAGTCAACTACTTTTTGATCTTAGTTGTTGACATAGTTTCTCAATGAAACTGGAGCCTGACAATTTGCCTAGATTGGCTGCAGAGCAATTTCTAGAGAGTCTCCTGTCTCCACCTCCCCAGCGCTGGGTTACAGGTGTGTGCTACTGCACCTGGCTTTTTATGTGGGTGCTAGTGATCAAACTTAAGTCTTCGGTGCTTGTGTGACAAGTACTTCACTGACTGATCTGCTGCAGTTCCCCCCTTTTTGAAATTTAGTGTTTGACAACTTTACACATCTATATAAAGTATTTTGATCATATTCACCCCCGCATGCCCTCTCTTCTCCCCCCCCTTCCCCCCTCCCCCATTCCTAACAACTCTCCCTCCTATTTCATAGTTTTTGTTTTCTTTCATTTTGTGATCCACTGGGTTTAGGGTTACTTACATGAGCATTGGTTAGGGGCTATTTACCAGAGCATGGACAACTCACTGGTGGTTATACCACTGAAGAAAATGACCACCCCCCCAACAACCATTAACTACCTGCCAAAAGCTCCCCAGGGAGGGTGGGGCCTCAGGTGCCCCTTCCTTATTTGTGATGGAAGCTGACAGGCCCCGTCTTGTGTAGGTGGCCACAGGTGAGTTCACGAGTGCATCGTCAGGGCATTTCCAGAAGACAAGCCTCTCACAGCTCTCCTCTCCAGCTCAGATTAGCTGTTTCCTCTTCTAGATCCCCTGAGCCTTGGAGAGGGTGACAGAGAGAACCTTATTTAGGGCTGAGCATTCGACAGCCACTTTTTCAAGTTGACCAGGTGTTGGCCTCTGTATTAACTGATGCCCACTGCAAAGCCTGAGAGCAGCACTTTTTTTATGGACATAAATATAAATATTTAGAAGGCAGTTTTACATGTCTGTTTAGCAAAACAACAGTAGTAGATTACCCCTACAACTTCTCTAGCTGGTTTTTTTTTTTTTTTTGGTGGTGGTGGTTGTTATTTTTTCAGGGGAGGGATTCAATCATTAGATTTTTGACAGGTTTACAGTTAGTACCAAGCTTTTTAGTTTTTAATTTTTTGAGACAGATTTCATGTAGCATAGGCTGGACCTGGGCTCTCTGGTGCTGAAGATGACCTGCAGGTGTATGCTGCTGCCCCCTGTTTTTGTGGTGCTGAGACTGAACCCAGAGCCTTGTATGTGCTAGGCCGGCATCTTGTCCACTCAGCCCATTTCCAGCCCCAGCTGTCAGATACCCGTTTCTTAAAAATACTTTCTCAAAATATTTTATTTCAACTTTTGCTCCTTGTTCTTACGACTGTCTTTTGTGACTATTCCGAACTTTATTCTCTTGACCCAATTCTCTACCTGAAGACAGGTGGGAATCACATGGCATGCTATGTGGCTACATGCAAAAACTATGTTTTTATCTTTGGTAAACCTCTCTCTCTCTCTCTCTCTCTCTCTCTCTCTCTCTCTCTCTCTCTCTCTCTCTCTCTCTCTCTGAAATAGGGGGCTCTGACTATCTTGGAACTATGTAGACCAAGCTGGCCCCAAGCCACAAAGATCCACCTACCTCTGCCACCTGAGTGCTGGGATTAAAGGTGTGCGCCACAACACCTGGCAATGAATGGCTCTTTAAAAAAAATTTTTTTCTAAAGCTCACATTATTCATTCATTCATTCATTCATTCATTCATTCATTCATACACAAGAGTGTGTGTGTGCCCTCTAGTGAAGGTTGGAAGACAACTTGTGGGATCTAGTTACTCTTTCTGTGATGTGACTCTCCGGAATCAAAGTCAGGCTGTGGGGCGAGCAGCTTGTGCCTTTATCCACTGAGCTGTCTCACCAGACCTATGGTCTGTCTCCAGACTGAGTCTGCAGCTCCTTTTTCTTCTTAAATTTACAGAGCAGGTTTTGTTCATCCTGCAATACTGTTCCTCAGAGAAGTTACAGGATCAGTGTGAAAGAGTAGCCTTTCTTCTTCGTTATGTTAGCGTTAGGCAAAGTCTCCATTTTCTTTCAGATATTTTGTGCATCGTCCATATCACTGGTTTCTTCAGTATTTATGTCTATTATAAGGCCAGAGATAGGCGTACAGGTCAGGTTTATGTAATTTTGGTTGTATGTCGTTGGGGTGGGCATTAAAGAGGGAGAAGAGAGAACGGTTTAATGAATGTGAATGAGAGAGCACATGAGAGCATGGATTAGAATAAACTTTGGCCATAAAATAATAGTGGCATGTGTAATCTAGGTAAATTACATAAGTCTCCTAGAAGACTCCTCAGATCTGGGCCACATCTATACAGAGACAGAGGAAGCTGATAAATCCAATTTCTGTCTGCTTGTGGGATGCCACTTATTTATGTTGGTGATCATGCCTAGAGCCTTTCAGAGACAGCCCAAGTGAGACTCCTGTCTAATTCCTGCTGGGCTCAGGGGAAGAGAAGTAGACCCATCTCTTAGCCAGAGGATAGCTGCCCATGTACAGGGACACTAGGAGACTTAATTAACCTTCTTAACCCCAGTCACGAAAGTCTGAAAGGAAAGGAAGTGCTTGCGATTGTTACACTAACAATGGAGCCTAGGTAATGTTTCAGATCTGTACTTCTAAATAAGATGTATTTATGCTTGTTAGACTGTTTAAACCTTTGAAAAACTAGGAACAGAAAAGTATTTCTTTCCTTGCTGCCTTTATTTTCCAATTTTTATTAATTTATTTTTGAGTCAGGATCTTGCTGGTCTGGAACTTCCTGACTAGCGTAAACTAGCATTAGAGTAGCAGTTCACTGATCTACAGGGGTGAGTCACGGTGTTCAATTTCTTGGAGAAATTGTTTTGCCTGTGGTGGTATACACAATAATTTTAGCACTTGGGGCACTGAGGCAGGAGGATTGCTAGTTTGAAATCAGCCAGGGCTACATAGTGAGAAACAGCCTCAAAAGTGGGGGGCAGTTTGTTTACTACTAAATACTCCCATCTCTTGTTTCCTAAGGTTTGTTTCTTCATCTTGGTTTTTCCTGAGACAGGATTTCTCTGTGTAGACCAGGCTGGCCTTGAACTCAAAGATCCACCAGCTTCTGCCTCCTGAGTGCTGGGATTAAGGTGTGAGAACCACCACCAGCTTTAAGATCATTGTTTTATATAACCACAGTTCAATTTTCAAAAGTCAGAAAGTTTAATATTGATATAATGCTGTTAACTAACTCAGTTTTTGCTCAATTGTATTAGTTTTCCCCATACTGATGTTTAAAAAAATTTGTGTGCGTGCGTGCGTGCGTGTTTTTGTGTGTGTATGTGTGTGTGTACATGCCATAACACAGCTGTAGAAGTCAGAAAACAACTTCTGAGAGTTGGTTCTCCTGCCTTGTTGAGGCAGGGTTGCTCATTGTCTTCTGTAGCCTGACTGGCCCCAAGCTTCTAGGTGATTCTCCCATCTGCTCTTCCATCTCTCTGAGGAGTGCTGGGATTACAGATGTGCACCACCACGTCGGACTTCTTTATTTATGGCTTGTAGGGATGGAACTCAGGTGTAAGGCTTGAGCAACAAGTGCTTCTACCCACTGAGCCATCTCAACAGCCTCCATATTGACTTTTTATAACTGTTCTTTCTTCTAGGTCCAATGTCTAACCCAAGATTCTATACTGCATTCGTTTTCTCTAATAGTTCTTGAGGGAGTCTTTGCCATACATGGAGATGTGTTTGCAGTTAGTCTCTGGGCCCTTGTCTTTCTCAATACTCATTCTGATCTTGACTTTCTCTTAACGTATTAGGAAGAAAAGGTCCCACTGCTTTGGGAGGAAAGGGCTTGTGTTTGAACAGAACTTGCTCCTTTAATCCCAGCACTTAGGAGTCTGGAGGCTGAAATAGGAGGATTGCTGTAAGTTTAAGGCTAGCATGGGGTACATAGTGAATTTTAGGCTATGCTGGGTTACAGAGTGATGCCCTGTCTTAAAAGCAAAGCAAATAAAGGAAAAATATGGGATAGATATCAACTAGGGAAACAAGAATTTAATAGTGTATAACAAATTAGCTGGCGTGGCAGTACATGTCTGTATTCCCAGCACTGAGGAGGTAGGGGCAAGAGAATCAGGAGTTCAAGGCCATCCTCAGTTATATAGTGGAACTAAGATCAGCCTGGGCTACTTGAAACTCTGTGTCACAATAAAAAGTATTAACAGAAACAACTTGTATACTATATAGATGTAGTGATTTAAAAATAATTATTTTGGGCAGGGAGGTTGGTGGTTGCATGGTGGCACATGGCTTTATCCCAGAACTTTGAAGGCAGAGCAGGCAGATCTCTGTGAGTTTCAACCTGGTCTACAAAGTGAGTTTCAGAACAGCCAGGGCAATACAGTGAGATAGTTTTAAAAAAAATTACAAAACTGGGTGGTGGTGGTGGCGGCGGCGGCGGCGGCGGCGGCGGCGGCGGCGGCGACACATGCCTTTTAACCCTAGCACTTGGGAAGCAGAGGCAGGAGGATTTCTGTGATTTCAAGGCCAGCCTGGTCTACAGAGTGAGTTCCAGGACAGCTGGAGCTACATCATGAGACCATGTTTGAAAAAAAAAAAATTATGGAGGTGCTGGAAAGATGGAAAGTTGTTAGAGCGCTTGCTGTTCTTGTAGAGGAACCGAGTTTAGTTCCCAGTACTCATATAGCAGCTCACAAACATCTGTGATTCCAGTTCCAGGGCATCTGACACCCTCTTCTGGCTTCTTCTGTAGCCAACACTTGAATAGTGCACAGGGACATGCAGGCACTCACATATATGCATACAATGAATTTTTTAAATTAATGGTTTATGTGATTAGCATCAATTCAGAAATCAATGCTTTTTTTTTTTTTTTTTTTTTTTTTTAATAAATTTTATGTGATTAGTGTTTTTGCCATGGGAAGTTTTGGATCCCCTGAAACTGGAGTTACAGACATTTGTGAGCTGCATACATGTGGGTGCTGGAACTTGAACCTGTGTCCTCTGGAAGAGCAGCCAGTGCTCTTAACTGCTGAGCCGTTTCCCTGGCTCCCAGAAATCAATGATTTTCATTTATATTACTGAATGATTCATATAGACTCCCTGCCGCAGTCCTTTTTTAGATTTATTTTATTTTATTTTATTTTATTTTATTTTATTTTATTTTATTTTATTTTATTTTATGGGTATGATTATTTGGCTTTAACTGGCCTGGAGCTCACTATGTAGACCGGACTGACTTGAACTGAGAAACCCACCAACCTCTGCCTCCAGAGCGCTAGAACGCAAGGTGTGCGTCACCACACCCGCTGTGTGGGAAAATTTCAGTCTAGGTTTATATCATATCTTCATATCTTCTCAACCCCTGTTGTTAGGGGTCACCATTGCCCACACACACACACACACACACACACACACACACACACACACACACACACACACACCGCTTTTCCCTGTGGCATAATTCGGTGGAGAATGAAATGCGTCTTTGACTGGTTTCTTTTAGTGGCTTTCCAGAGTTTTATACTACTGTTCATTCAAGAATGCTTCCAACCCATAAATAACTGTTTAAGTGAAAAATTTCTTTTCAAAAACAATGAGTATAATCGTTTTACACATTTGAAAGTGTCTGGATAAACAGAGACAGCTGAATTCCTAGCTCTTCTGTATGTAAATGCTTTGTTGTTGACATTTTGCCTCGTTGAAGTGTGGCCTCCATAGAAACAAACTTAGAGAGGGAGGAGTCTTTTAATGGACTTTTCAGATAATTGTGCTATTCTTTGATACTTTGCCACAATTCTGACAAGCAGTGGTTTCTTAAAAGTTAGCTGCAGTATGGAATTTGAAAGAATGTCAAGGAACTTTCTGTGTTATTATGTAAAAATCCATTGGTATCTTTTGCACTTTGACTTTGTAAACTGTGCATGATTTTGACCTTGTGGCTGACTCAAAGGGGACTCAAGCACCTCTTCGCCACCCTTCAGGAACTGCTGTTTTGTATCAGGAAGAGATCTTGAAAACTGACTTAGGTCTGCCTCTCTCCTGGGCTGGAATAAGAAAGGTGGTTGAAACGAAAGGAGAACCGACTTCCCTGAGGTCATGGAGCTGGCTACCTTCAGAGCTGTGGCTCCGGGAGTCCACAGTTCTCCACTGCCTTTTGTAAATAACGTCTGTGTTTCTGCTGCGTGTGGTGCCAGTTCCCTGGGTGCTGCTCCTCAGACAGCATTGCCTCCAGAGAGTTAGTTGTCTCCGCGGCCCACTACTGGGAGTCTTAAATGTGCTTATTTACTCTTCTTTCTTTTGTCGCCGCCGTAAGTCCCGGATTGCCAAAAGTCTCATTCTGTTTCCAAGTCAACGTTTCAGGTGCATCAGTTCAGCTTTGTGGCTGCCTAGATTGTGTCATGGTGTGCTTTTAAGTGACTGACATTCACTCAAGGCATTTAAGCTTGTAGGAGTTTGAATACACGTTGGGAGTGGTCAGAGCAGTGTCATTATTCTGTATGGAGAGGTTTTGCAGTAACTTTAGTGATCTCTAGTGGGCTTCTGCTAGTGGGTTTCTAGACTGGACAGATTACATGCATTAAACTCTTTTCTTGTCTTTGAATTATATAAATTCTTTTACTAGTGGGTTTTGTTACAGGGTATTGCTCAATGCTGTAGACTGAGTGTTTTCATGTTCCCTTGTAAGTTATTAAATCCAGGGTTATGTTTATATTTTGTATGTGTGTGTATTTGTGTGTATGTGTATGTAGTATTTATATTTTTAATGAAGTCAGATGTACTTGTTATGGAATTGCTCTGATGTCATTTGGGAAAATTTAATACTATTCAAAACTCTCCAGAGTTAATGAAGTCATGCAATGAAAAAGATGCTCTTCCTAACCCAGGGTTTTGTTGTGTATCCTAGGCTGGTCTCCAATTAGCAATTTTTCTGCCTCTTCTTCCTAAGTTCTAGTATTACTGCTGTTCCATATCTAGTAGAAAGATTTTTTTCACTTAAAGACAGGATCATATGCTACCCTTACTGTCCATCTTTGAAATTGCATGGACTACTCCAGTGCTGGTGTGTGCACCTTTATTTAGTTCTTTGATTTCAACATGGGCTTTCTAAGAATGCTCTGCTTTGTGAACAAAGGCCACAAATCATGCACATTTGTGTGTGTGTGTGTGTGTGTGTGTGTGTGTGTGTGTGTGTGTATGCGCACATGCATGGCACATAGGCCAAGGAACAACGCTGGGTTTGTTTCTCAAGTATCATCCACATTTTTTTGAGGCAGTGTCTCTCACTGGAATGAAACTCATTCATCAAGCCGGCTAGGCAGGCTAGAGAGTCCCAGGGATTTATCATCTGTTTTAGCCTCCCCAGCACTGAGATTACAAATGTGTACCACGATGCTTGGCTTTGTTGGCTGTTGGTTAGTTTAAAATCAAGTGTTCTGGGAATCAAACTCGGGTCCCTGTGCTTACAAGACAAACACTCTTACTGACTGAGCTTTCTCTCAGTTCCCTGTTTGTGACCTTTTTGAAAATCAGTAGTAGTGCCTCTTAAGTAGTTGGTGTGGTTCTAAAGAGCTGGGAATAATGTTCATTATGTCATCTCTAGAAAAAATTTAGTGACCTATGGAAGAATGGGTAAAAGAAAAACTTGACATTCTCTGAGAATTCAGTCACTTTCTGTTCTGCTACTCATCTGATGGTCTGGCTACCATTTTTAATTTTAAAAGAGCCACACATAATAATTGTACATATTTATAGGTAATATAATCTGATACATTTATACAATGTCAAGAAGTTAGCTTTTCTCTTTCTTCAAAAATTATCCGTTATTGTATTGGGAGCCTTTAAAATCCCTTTTTCCATGTTTTAGAAATAATCTATGCTGAATTGTGCACGTTACCCTGCTGAGCTGTGATGCTTGTTATCCGTCTTTCCTCTGTGCTCCTCTCCCTGGGCTCTGTTCCAGGTGGCCTGTCTCCTTGCTGTTACACTGTTGTCCTGCTGGTGAGGGTGAGGACGGCAATGACAGTGGGAACGCTGCCTCTTACCGTGGAACCTTTGCTGCTCTGGAACTTGCTGTGTAGACCAGGCTGGACTCAAATGTGCGGTGATCCTCCTGTCTCTGCCAGGATTGCAGGCAGGTGCCACCATGGCTGGCAGTCTCCTGTTTGAGACTGTTCTAAGGAGGGGCTGCATTGGTGTCTCATGTCCAGTAGCGTATGTAGTAGTTGGGTATTGCTTCTGCCAGGACCTCGAGGGCTGAGGCTGTGGTGTTTGTTTTGGTTGTTTATTATTTAGACAGTGTCTCTATATGTAGTTCAGGCTGTCCTGGAACTCACAGAGGTCCACCTGCCTTTGCTTGAGTGCTGGGTTTAAAGGTCTGGGCTACCGTACCCAGCCTTTTCTTTTTCTTTTTTCTTTTGCCTGAGGTTTTGAAACAGGTTGTTAACTGAGGGTGTAGAAGCCTGTTCCTTGTTACTGTGATTGTTACTCCAGTATTACAAGCCTGATTTCCTAGGAAAAGTACTTACTCACTAGAAACTTTCTCTAAAGCCAGTTGTGATGGTTTTTACCTATAATCTTTGGACTTGGGAGGTGAAGACATGAGGATATGGAGTTCGAGGATAGCTTTGGCTACAATGCCAATTGAAGGCCAGTCTGAGCTACCTGAGACTCTGTCTCAAAAACCATTCCCCACCCCAAACAAAAAAGGAGGAGGAGCCGGGCAGTGGTGGAACACGCCTTTAATCCCAGCACTCAAGAGGCGGAGGCAGGTGGATCTCTGTGAGTTCAAAACCAGCCTGGTCCAGGACAACCAGGACTACACAGAGAAACCCTGTCTCGAAAAACAAAGCAAAATAAAAGGAGGAGGAGGAGGAGGATGCGGAGGAGGAGGAGGAAGAGGAAAGAGATGCCCTCTATAATTAACAATAAAGTTACGGAGACCGGGAAGGGATGAAGAAGGAGATGGGGGAGAAGAAAGGAATAGATAGTTCTGCTGCATGATATATGTGATATAGCAGATTGACAAGTGAGGCAGGGGATATGGACAGAGGAATACTCACAGTATAAAGATAGTTCTCATTTACACATCTGTTCTGGAGGTTTACTGTGGGGTCAGGGGGTAGCCTGTATGGACCCTTCAGTTGAGGTCCAAGCGGTTAGTATGGCTAATGGAATTGAGAAGAGAAGTGTGGTTTCAGAAGTTGAGGACACTTTGCAAAGCTTTTTGAAAGATGTGGTTGGAACTAGGCCAAGAGGTAGAGAAGAGCCTAAAAGCAGACATGGCCCCTGAGACCTACACATGAGGCTTCCTGCAAGCTTGAGCAGAGTGACGGATGGTATAGTAAACAGTCAACTTCTCACTAGGTCCAGACCTTGAGTCCGTTGATTGGAGAGTGAACTGTCGGGTGGTATCCTATGGCCGGACCCTGCCCTATTCCACACAAGGCCCATTCCTTATTCTCTAAGTATATATACCCAGTTCCCCTGACTCAGGGCTTGGCCTCTGATGCTCACTCTGCCTGAAATACACTCCTGCATGGCTTCGCTGAGTCCTTTTAGTCTCTGCTTAGTGAGAACTCCCTTGACACCCCAGTGTAAAGTAGCAGCTCCCCCTGGCACACACCAGCCCCGCACACTCCCTGTATTCTTTTTCCTCCTGCTCTACCTAGAATAGTGCCTGGGGTTATAAATAAGTGTATGTGTATGTGTAGACATGCAGGTGTGGGCACAGGAGATGGTTTTCAGGAAACTGGAAGGAGGAAAAGGAAAGCGTGAACAAGGGAATTCTAAGCCATTCAGTTTTTATTTTGTGGCAGTTACTTCCTGGTCAAAGCAGCCCTTGAAACGCCTGAACTGGGCAAAGTCAGCAAACGTGTCATGGTAGTCTACTCATATAGGAGACCGAGGTTCAGATTTGGTTAGTGTGCCTTGCTTTCAAAAGCTCAGGCGAACTCACCTTCAGTATCTTTTTCTTGGGAAGACTGGCACTAAGTCAAGCCTTGGTGATTCTGACTGATGCCTCTTACTGTCCTCTTAGGACCCCTATAGTGGACCATGAGTCGGTAATGCCCACTGAGGACTTCTGGGAGCCATGTCAGACGAATCCGCCTCAGGGAGCGATCCAGACCTGGACCCGGACGTGGAGCTGGAGGATGCGGAAGAGGAGGAGGAGGAGGAGGAGGTGGCAGTGGAGGAGCATGACAGGGATGACGAGGAAGACCTGCTGGATGGTAAGTGCCTCTACTGATAACCGAGATTGCCTTCTCCTCCTTTCTGTGGAACTTTTACTGGGAGAATGTGGTATTTCTAGTTGTATTTTTTTCGGGGGAGAGATTGGGAGCTATTGAGACAGGGTCTTGTGCTGTATAGCTGAGGATGGCCTGGAACACACTGTAAGCCAGGGTAACCATCAGTTTACTGTAATCTTCTTGCCTCAGCCTTCCAAGTGCTGAGACTGTAGGCATATGCCATTATACCTAGGTTCTAGTTGGATTTATTGGACCACCTGAAGTGAGAAGACATGGCAGAGAACCCAGCCACAGAACTTCTGTGCTCATTCTCAGGAAATGGATGGTTGTTCTTCCAAGTAAACCTTGGTTAGTGGTGGAAAGGTGAGAACTTAGCCCGTCTTTGACAGAAAGGTAGGATGTTAGATGCTGCTGATGAGTGTAGTGCATACATACACATTGTCTTCCCTTCCAGCTTCGTGGAATATTGCTAGGCGCTCTCTCTCTCTCTCTCTCTCTCTCTCTCTCTCTCTCTCTCTCTCTCTCTCTCTCTCTCTCTCTCCCTCCCTCCCTCCCTCCCTCCCTCCCTCCCTCCCTCCCTCTCCCCCTCTCCCCCCTCCCTCCTCCCCTACCCCTTCTGTCTCCTACACACACACACTCCTCCCTTTCCTCCTTCCTTTTGAGGCAAGGTCTCTATGAATTTCAGTCTGGTCTTAAACTTGACATCATCCCGCTTCAGCTTCTTAGGGACTGGATTATAGGTATGTTCCACCATACCTGACTTTACTATGGCATTTTATACATTAGCTTGAGTATCTGTGGTTTCTGTTATCTGCAGGAGGTCTTGGAACCAACTTCCCAAAGATACCAAGTTTTTACTAAAAATTACATGCCCCTGAAGATGGGATGGTTATTTATTTAGATGTGGCAAGAATTTTACTGATTTGTTTAAGAACGGTGTAATTTTTTTTCTGTGTCATCCTTGTGCAGGGGCCATGCTAATCTTCTCTGTATCGTTCCAATTTTACTATATGTGCTGCCGAAGCAAGCACAAGAATGGTGTAATTTTAATGTTGAGGTTTTTCCTTTTTTCTTTCTCTGTTTTTGTTGTGCCAGGGTGGAACCCAGGTCTGGTACTCTCTAGGCAGTGCTTTACCACCAGCCAGTGTCCTAATCCTACCTTTTTTTTGGGGGGCGGGGGGTTGCATTAAAAAAAAAATTATTTTGGGCTAGGCATAGAGATGCATACCTTTAATCTCTATACTCTAGAGGCAGAGGCCCAAGGCAGGGCAGCCTGGTCTCTGTAGCAACTTCCAGGTCAGCCAGAGCTACATAGTCAGACCTTGTCTTAGACAGACAGATTGACATATACACACACACCTTCTATGGCTACAGTTCCATTCACTTTCATGCAAATAATTTTATTTTAATTTTAGGCTTCATTATGTATACACACCATATTTTCTATATCCACTCAATGGGCATCTAGACTGAAAAATATGGAATATCATGCTAATCCTCTATCATATAGATTTCAGTATATATACTGCCAAAGTGAACACTTCGTTTTTTTGAGATAGACTTGCTATGTGATACTCAGATTGGCCCTGAACTTGCTATGGACAGGCAGCCTAGAATTTACTTCTACTTCTACCAGCTGAATGCGAGGGTTATAGGAGTGAACCACCATACCCAAATAGTTGGATTTTTTTTTTTTTTGCGGTGGTGGGGGGGTATTAATTGAACTTTTAAAGCTAGAATTTACTTATTTGTTTGTTTATTTATTTTCCTATTTATTTATTTGTTTGTTTGTTTGTTTTTTCGGGACGGGGTTTCTCTGTGTAGTTTTGGTGCCTGTTCTGGATCTCGCTCTGTAGACCAGGCTGGCCTTGAACTCGCCTGGCTCTGCCTCCCAAGTGCTGGGATTAAAGGCGTGCGCCACCACTGCCCGGCAAAATTATTTATTTCTATCACTTATAAAGTTCAAAATGATATAAAATGTTCTGTTAGATACTATCTTCTTTTTCTTGTTCAACTAGGGTATCTTGACTTTTTTAAGTTTGACTCAAGACTATTTTGTGTTTCATTACAGTGTCAGAGCTATATGTACCTTCCTGGACTTTTCCTAGAAATAGATACTTGTGTTAGTTGTTATAACTTACTATTTTAACTCTTTTTGAAAAAAAAATTGGTTTGATTTGATTTGGTGTGTGAGTCTGTGTGTGGGGTTGTGCATGTGTGTATATGCATGGAGGTGTCTCTCTCATTTGTGCGCACATGGAGGCCAGGGATTAATATTGGATGTCTTCCTTTATTTCTCTCTACCTATTTTCCTTCCCTGTATCACCTTGGCCCTGTTGGGGTAAAGGTGTGTGCCAGCATGCTTGACTCTACCTTGTATTTTGAGACAAGAGTCTCTCACTGAACCTGGAAGCAAATGATTGGCTAGACTGGCTGGCTAGTGAGCCCTTAGGATCCTCATGTCTCCACCTCTCACCACTGGTATTACAGATGTGTACAGCCACATCTGGCTTTTGGAGGGGGATGGTTAGGAGGTAAAACTAGGGCTAGGGAGATGGCTCGGTGAGTTAACTACTTCTTGTGTGAGTATGAGGACCCGAGTGCAGATCCCCGGCACTCATAACAGTCGGGGCTGGTAAGATGGCACCGAGGGGGTAAAGGTGTTTGCCGTTAAGCTTGACCACTTGAATCGACTCCCCATGACCCACAGAGTGGAAGAAGAAAACGGACTCCCACAAGTTGTCCTTTGACCTCCACATGCATACTGTGGCATGTGCATGTACATAGAGACACAATAAATAAAATGTAATTTTAAAAATTAAGAAAATAAAATTAGGAATGTCTAGGAGAATCTAGTCTTAGTTGGTATGTAACATGGTATACCCTGTGATGATTTTGCTATATTTTATGATGTATAAAGACATTTTTGGTTGTCATGGCCCACTGGGTGTGTAGGTTAGGGTGCTACTTGGCATCTTGTTGGTAGCGACCAGGAATGCTGCTAAACATCTTAAGGTACTTAGAACAGCTCCCATGCCCACCCCAACTCAACCATTGTCTGGCCCAGCTGTCAGTGGTACTCAGATTTAGGAATCCTCCCAAGAAGGAGGAGACTGTTACGTCAGCCCTTATAGTTGAAGTGTCTATCTATTTGATGATAATAATAGCTTACTTTCATATTGTCTTTTGGCGTTGGTGATCTTCACTGTTGTGTTTGTTTTCTTTGTAATCTTTTTCCATTATTGGGTTTATTTTGGCTTTCATGCAAACTTTTTTGTTTGTTTGTTTTGGTTTTCAAGACAGGGTTTCTCTCTGTACCAGCCCTGGCCATCCTGGAACTCTCTTTGTATATCAGGCTGGCCTCAAACTCACAGAGACCTACCTGCCTCTGCCTCTGCCTCTGCTTCTGCCTCTGCCTCCCGAGTGCTGGTATTAAAGGTGTGGCCACTGCTTAGCTTTTTTTTTTAATGGTGCTAGGGATGAAATCCAAGGCTTCGTGAATACTGGTAAATATTCTACCACTGAGTTTCATCCCTAGTCATTAAATTTCTGTGGATAGTCTGCCTCTGAGACAGGCCTCTTCTGCGACAGAGAGCTGGCCTCAAATTCATTATGTCAGGCTGGCCTTGAATTACAGTGAACCTTCTCTTTCAGCCTTCTGAGTGTCTGCATTATAGACATGTACCATCTCACTCAGATTTCTTCTTTCAAAAAACCTGTGTGTGTATGTGTGTACGCGCACTTGTGTGCCTGTGTGTTGCCCTGTGGGTGCATGTAGAACCATAAGTGGACATGGATGCCTTTCCTCAGTTGCTTCTTCACATTATTATTATTATTATTATTATTATTATTATTATTATTATTATTATTATTATTTTAAAGCTCCTGAAGTTGTCATCATTTTGGGTAGATCAGTGAGCTCCTGGCATCTGTCTGACTCTGCATTCTCCTAGAAGTGGAGTCACAGAGGCACAATTGCCTGGAGAGATGGCTTAGTGGTTAAGGCTGCTTTTTCAGAGGACCTGAGTTTGGTTCTCAGCACTCCCATGGCAGCTCACAACTATCTGTAATTCCAGTTCCTGTGGAATCTTTCACCTTCTCCTGGCTTCTGTGGGTACTGCATGCAAGCGGTATACACACACACATACACACACACACACACACACACACACACACACACACACAAAATAAAATGAAAAAAATCAGAATTCCTATATATTTTAAATATATCTTTAATTCCAGCACTCGGGAGGCAGAGGCAGGATGATCTGAATTGAAGGCTAGCCAGGGCTACATTGTGAAACCCCGTCTCTAAAAAATAAAAGGATGCATGTCTTCAAATTTTGCATCAGGGCTTGTGTGCTTTTTATGTTGCCCTATGATATTTAGTATTTTTTTAGGATCCACTTAGCAGAAAAATTTGAGAGGCCTTGGATGCATCTTTTTAGAATATTTATTCTCTTGAGTGTTTTTTTTGGGGGGAGTTGGGGTGCTAGATGTTGAACTCAGGGCAAGTAGTAAGCTGTATCTTCAGCCTTTCATTTTATTCTTATGTATTTTACATGGCATGTCGAGATGCTGGAGTTCTGTAACTGAACCTAGATACATAATGCTTAGGCCCTTCTAGAAGCTGCCGCATAGCCAAAAAAGCCACTTTGGCCAGAGACTGAAGAAGCACTTTACCTTAGACTACTGAGTAGGGAAAGCTGGTCTCCTCAGCCTCTGGGTTTCTGACCCTCTTCAGGGAGTTTGCATTTTGCTTTTCCTATGGCTCCCTTCTGTTTGTTCTCTTTGAAATTTGAAGTATCAAGTATGAAGTGTTCTAGGCAGAGAATCAAGGAAAGGCCTCAGGAATGAATTTGATTGAGAATCAGTAACAAAGAGACCTTTGTGGTTGGAGTAGAGTGAGACAGTTACACATCAGAGGACAAAATAGTCTGGAATAAGATAGGCAAGGTGTTCCAGTTTGCTTTTCTGTTGCCGTGATAAAATACCATGACCAAACACAACCAAAAGGGCAGACAAGGGTTTATTTGGCTGACACTTCCGAGTCGCCGTTCATCACTGAGGGAGTCAGGTAGGCGCTGATGGAGGATGGAGGAACGCTGGTTTTCTCCCAGGCTTGTGTTTGCACTTTCCTTATACAGCCCAGGTGCACCTGCCTAGGGATGGCCACTTATATTAGTTAGTAATCAAGAAAATGTTCCAGCCAGGTGGTGGTGGCGCAGCCTTTAATCCCAGCACTTAGGAGGCAGAGGCAGGAGGATTTCTGTGAGTTTGAAGCCAGCCTGGTCTACAAAGCGAGTTCCAGGACAGCCAGTGCTACACAGAGAAACCCTGTCTTGAAAAACCAAAAAAGAAATAAATAAAAGAAAACAAAAGAAAAAGAAAATGTCCTGCAGACAGGTCCACAGCCCAGTCTAATGGAGGCAGTTCCTCAACTGAGGTTCTCTCTTCTTAGGTGTATCAAGTTGGCAGCTAAGATTAGCCATCACACAGGAGCTAGAATCCTGAGTTAATTAATTTTACCCTCCGCCCCCGTGTGTGTGTGTGTGTGTGTGTGTGTGTGTGTGTGTGTGTGTGTGT